>NC_142935.1:76067394-76124894 GCF_046866305.1 Octopus bimaculoides
CTCACTGTAAAGTGGTTGGCATTTGGAAGGAAATCCAGCTGTAAAAATCATGCTGAAACTAACCTTGCTTGTGCTAGTGTCACATAAAAAGCACTGAGCCCACTCTGCAGAGTGGTTGGTGTTAGGAAGGGCATTCAGCCATAAAACCCTGCCAAAACAGATACAGTAGCCTGGGGCAGTTTTCTGCTTGGCCAGCTCCTGTCTATGCATGCATGGAAAATAGATGTTAAACGATGATGATGATGAGGATATATATGACATCCAGCAATAAAAACCATGCCAAAACTGATCTCATCTGTGCTGGTGCCACAAAAAGTACTCAGTCCACTCTGCGGGGTGGTTGGTGTTAGGATGGGCATCCACCCATATAAACACTGCCAAAACACAGTAGCCTGGTGTAGTCTTCTGTCTGGCCAAACCATCCAACCCACACCAGCATGGAAGGTGGGCATTAAATGATGATGATGATGATGATATAACAATTACAATCAATATGAAGACTGGTATATCTACAGATTAAAAATTCTTTTTACAGTTAATTATACAGTATAATTTGTTTTGGTATGATCAATGCATGTTTCTGCTGCATAGAGAATTAACAGTTGCATCCACCTATTTTCAACTATGCACCTTTATTCAAGGTCTGTACACAAATGTGGTTTGAAGTGAACTGATTTATTTATGCATGCCTAACATATTTTGCAAGGTTACTATGGTTTTAGATAGAAAAAACGAAAGAGAGGGGAAGATATAGAAACTTGTTATGGCTATAAAAATTACTTCATGTTTGACCTCATCTCAATCTCAGGTTTAAGGATGAAATTGAGAGCCCTCAACACTGAAGTAGGTCAAAATAGATCTATGATCATGGTTGCTACCATTAGGAGTACTACTATTACTAATATTTCTAACTACTTTATTGCTGTCTCCAGCTTTCTGGAATTCAAATAGTCTCCTAGTATTATGTGCCACTATAATTTGTGCCAAGTTATTCCTTGTAGAGTAGGCCAGTCTGATATTGCATCTATTAAGGATTTTATGGTATTTGTTCAATTTAGAAAAATGTTTATCAATAGTGGCAAAAAATTTTCATGGAATATTAGAAACTATTTGTCTACCGAATACAGCTTTATACTACAATGTAGCCCTCGATTTATTATTTCTATTATTATTAGGAGTTGGTTTGACTTTGTGAGAGCAATTCTTGCTACTGCAGTGTTTATCCTTGGTCTTAATATTATTATCCTTGTTTGTATTATCCGTACTCTGTGTATTCTTATTTCTGAAGGGGATTTTCCTATTTTTGATGTCTGGTTTACTATTGCTTATGCTATTATTTTTACTTGGGGGTTTAACAACATTTTCCTTAGCATATTTGTCTATATTATTGCTTAAGTTGTACACTTTCTGCTTAACTCCACTATTGCTATTCCAAGCACTTTCTCCTTGTTTCACTATACTCTTAGTTACTATTACCGTTCCTCGTGTTATTAACTTTGTTTCGGGTTCCATTCATATTTATATTCATCCCAGTTTGGTTCCCAGGTCTATATACGAATCTATCCTTAAAAATTGCTTCTAACACATTGTTATATTTTTTTTTGTTTTTCCTAAAAATCTCATTTGCTGATAGTCTAGAGATGTGGGTAGAAATGTTATTGACTATAGATTGTTACTTTTGGGGTGATTACTGTTAAAATTGAGATACTTGGAGTTGTCAGTGGGTTAATGGTATGGTTGGTATACACCCATAGATAAATCTAAGGTAACAATCCAAGAAATTAACTATGCTATGAGCTTCCTCTGTGGAGTATATATAGATACATATGCTTGTATGATATCATGATATACATAAATAGACATGTGTATACACACATATAAGTACATGTATGCATACACACACACACACAAATAAGTAAATAGTTGCATGCACATACACAGGTATATATAAACAAATAGACACACACAATACATACACACACACAATACATACACACACACATTTCAGTTGCTTCCTCAGCTCTGAGTGCAATGTTTCTTATAGCAGAAATAGCTATAAGCTAATGAATGTGATTATCTGATTCTTGTGTTATTCAGAAACTTGCTTCTCAAACTACATGGTTTTGGGTTCTGTCCCACTGTGGCTAGTGTCTTCTACTATATAGCTCCATGCTAACCAAAGTCTTGCAAGTGAATTTGGTAGGTAGAAACGGAAAAACGCCTATCTTAGTAGTAGATATTATTTTATCATAAATCATATTATTATTGATTTAGTCATTGTTTAATACTTCTAACAATATACACATCTATTCAAATATCCCAATAACTTCCTATACATTATCATCATTATAATAAGCTCTGTTATCTAAACTAAACTTTGATTGTATATATGGTGTTGTGTATACATACAAGGTGTTTAAAAAAATTTGACATCATTTCGCAATCTAATAACTTTACCAGTTCTTGTTCAAATGACTTCAAATTTTAACAGCATGTGTAGAAATGGTTTAAAATTTTACGTTTAATGTTTGATATGTTTATCTTTTCAGGTATAGAAATGGGCATTCACTGGAAGAGAAAGGGTGTTTTGTTTGTTGAAGTATGCTTGAATACAGTCGAGCAAGACTGTGCAGTGTGCATTTGTGAGAGAGTTCTCTTAAAAGTCACCAACAGCAATGCAGATTTGGAAATGGCACAAAAAATTCAAAGAGGAAGGCTGTCTGCGCAGGGAAAAAGGATCTGGACAACCACTAACATCAGAAGAGATGGTCGAGCAGACTTGCCAAATACTTTTGTGAAGCCCCAAGAAGTCCATAAGAACTAGTCTGGAAACCCAGCTTCCTCCGACAGTTTGGTACAAACCGTACAAGCTGCAGCTCGTTCAGGTCATAACAGCAGATGACAAGTGAAAACGCTAACAATTCTGTGTTGATATGCAAGAGAAACTTGAAGAAGCCAAGTTCAAGGAATGTCTTGTTTTCAGTGATGAGGCCACATTTCATATGAATGGCAAAGTCAAGACATGCTGCAGTGTGTTTGGGAGGAGCAGGACTACTGACATGACATATACCATGTCTCAGGTGTTGTGCATATTGAATATTTGTGAAATTGTTCATGGAATCCACATACTTTTGAATTTCTCATTCAAATTTGGAGGAATAAATCTTATGTTGCTCAACATTAAACCTGTTTAGTTTCATTTGCTTTGACTATGTAGTTTCTGTGATATTTACATCTCAAATGATATCAAATTTTTTGAAACACCCTGTATGTCTATATGTGTCTATGTATATATACCTGCATGTGTCACTCACAAAGGTTTTTAAACAAAAGAACATAAAGATAAGTAAACTTTCATTTCACATTTCTAAAAATATTCAGACAGTGGGTATTTCTAAGGAAAACTACGCTCAGTTTACCAGCTGATGTTCGGCAAGGAATAACTCTTTCTCTATAAATCTATGCATGTGCACATGCACACACACACATACATACACAGTGTGTGTGTGCATTTTTATCTCCTTGTGATTGTTGTAAATTAATGTCATTCATTTATAATATTCTAAAAAAACTTGTCTGTCTATGGAGAAATATTACCATTCTTGGAAACAAGTAAGGGTTGACAACAGGAAGGATATCCAACCACAGAAAATTTGCCTTAATAAACTCTGAGTCACCCAAGCAAGCAAAAAAAAGTGGATGCTAAAACAATGAAGATGATTATGGTATTTATATATCATCATTTAACATCCCATTTTCCATGCTGGCATGGGCTGGATAGTTTGACAAGAACCATTAAGCTAGAGAATTCCATCAGATTCTATGTCTGCTTTATATTAATGAAAGAAACAGCATTGGTCTAGAATAGCATTCTTATATCTTACTTAAGGTGGATATACTATAGAAGGCCACTAAACTGCAGTATTCATACCTGAGAAATCCTCTCTTATAGATGTATAGTGTGAACAAACACAATGCTAAACAATTTTGATCTTAGCACAATACATCTATACAAGAGGATTTCTCAAGATGAATACAGCAGTTTTGCTTGCTTCTATAGTATATCCATAAGATATACAGAATATATATATATATATATATATATATATATATATATATAGGCACTGGCATGGCTGTGTGGTAAGAAGCTTGCTTCTGGGTTCAGTTCTACTATGTGGCACTTTGGAAAAATGTCTTCTACTAAAGACCTAGGCCAACCAATGCTCTTCAAGTGAATTTGGGAAATGGAAACTGTGGAAGCTTGTCAGATATACATATAAAAGTGTGTATTTGTGATTTGTGTTTGTCTTCACAACTGCTCAACATCTGGTGTTGGTTTGTTTATGTCCCTGTGAGCGAATGGTTCATCAAGAGACTGATAGAATAAGTACCAGACTTTAAAAAAAGTTGATTTGTTTGACTAAGCTTTTCAAGACAGTACCCCGGCATGGCCACGATCCATTGAGTGAAATCAGTAAAAGATAAAAGATGGAAGATAAGTTTCAGATAGGAAAAGTAAATGGAGAAATGACTGTTATTGGAAAATAAATAAATTTAGTAATAATAAAAAATGATGTATTGGGGATGTGAGTCAGAAAATGGAAGGGTTAGAGATCCAATATAATAGATCCTGGATTCAAATTTTTTAAGATAATGTTTACATCAAAGACAACTTTACTTCAAAGCTTTCATACTTTTAGATGATAATGCAACACATACATACATACAATAATAACAACATCAATATTTTTTTAAACAATTTCACCAGTGAATTTTATACATAAATAATTGAAATAGTATATTATAAGTTACAAATTTGTTGCCAGCATAGAGGTTAGATACTTCATAAATTGCCCATATGTTGTTTTCAGTTAATGGGGATCATTTCTTCCAAGAATAGTCTTAGGAAAATCTACTTTAGACTTCAAACTTGCTACATTAGTACTATCACTGGAGATGATTTCTTCTAAATTTCTTTCATTTCTGCTTTCCTGGATGGTCACAGATCTGCCAAGAGCACTTGTATTCTTACCAAACTTGCTTTCAAGGTTGTAACCAATAAATCCAACAGTTGCAGCAATTGGCCATGTTATATAAACTGCATATGTCCGAGCAAAATGTACAATCAATGGCCACATCCCAGCACTAAAAGATGTTACAGATCTGCAAAATAAAATTTACTTTGATGAATAATTTATTGAATTTCTTCTTTTTGCAACCACAGTGAATGTCTGCAAGTAAACCATACACGATGGTATTGCAATGGCCAGTCAGACCAAATCAGTGTTAATAATTGAAGTCATTGAATACACACTTTGTAGTATATAAATATTAAAAACAAAAAAACAAAGCAACAAATGGATCAGCTAGAATGCCAAAAAAAAGTATTCCACCAGAGGAGAACTTAAAAAGTTAAATTTTATTTAGTTAATGTAACTAACATAATTACATAGTGAAAGTGGTAACACAGAGACTGAATAATGTATACATTTCACCGTCTATACTTTATTGCTTTAAAGTGATTGTTTAATTTAAAAGATTACATGTTAAAATGTGAAAATAACAGCACACACTAATAGTTTTTAAAAATCTTCAGTTAACACTTAAAATAAAAATATGGATGTGAAAAACTTAAAATAAATGTCACAGAATTTTCTAAGAATAACTGTAGTCATTAGGAATTATGATGCCTTTGAGAGAAGCATTAAATTTTGAAGAAAGATGAAAGCTCAATAACTGAAAATACCAAATAGTATATCATCTTTAATTGGAAAGAAAGCCCACTATCCAGAACTGGTGTAAGAGTTGGCTGAAGTAGTGGAGAAGAAGAGGCAAAATGACTGTATTGTAAAAACACTGCTTCTAAAAATGAGAAACATGAGTTAGTTTAACCTCTCTATTTTCAAATGAAAGGTGCCAGAGATTTTTCAAAAGACTTTTTTTAGCTTTACATCAGGAATCATAAATTTCACAGAAGCTTGTACTTAAATCATGGTTTTATAATAAACTGAGAAAGTAGAATGACTTTGAACTGAGTAAAATTGGGAACTCATTATTTATGACAAGCTAGGGATCAGAACACAAAATAAGAACTAAAGCTGTTAGAGCAACAAGAAATAAAAAATCAACATTTTACTACAGTTTTGTGTTTCCTAGCCAATGAAACCTAGCTAAATCTCATGGTTATTTTAAAAAGAAGCATATTCCAAGATGTAAAAAAGATTTATTTCTGGAATTATTCCTCAGTGCCTTCCTACAGTATAGATGAATGGGAAAAGTCTCGGAATATGGCTGAGAAATGAATGGAATAAACAGCCCAGAACACTTTTAAAGAAACCTGTAATGTTGGTATGGGACCAGTTTAGAGTTCACCTTACTGAGCCAATGGAACACATCTTAAAAGATATGAAAACTCAAGCTGTAATCCCCTGTAGTTTGAAGAATGCTCTTCAACTCATTGATTTTTGGATATCATGGATGTCAACTGAAGTACAAATAGGAGGTAGCCTCAAAAAGCCTGGCTTTGCTATTAATGTAGCTGGATTGAAAGTAGCTTGAAATATTTTACTAGAACAAATGGTTTCCAAGAGGTTTTTAAAGACTGGCATTGATAATAAATTAGATGAAACAGAAGATAACCTACTGTAGCAGAAAACAAGGCCTTACACTACTGTGGAATGATCAAGATGCAACTACAAACACCACTGCAAATTTAGATGAAGATGAGGTGATAAGATCGGACAGATATTTGAAGAATCAGATGAATAAGACATTGATGGCTTTTAAGAGATAAATTCATTTCATAAACAATAACCCTCTATTAAACCTGTGCTTCAGCCTATGTAAAGCAAATGTTAAGAAAAAGCAAGAATCAAACCAGTTTGAATATTCATGTTGTTTCTTTTGTTTTAAAATTTGCAGCAGTATTACTTTGGTTTCTTTAAAATAGTATAAATAACCATGGTTGCATTCAGGGATTACATCACATAACAGGATAGAATATATTACATATTTTTAACTTTAAAAAGTGAGAGTCAACCTTGCTTCTGTACCATAAGACTTGCATACCCTTGCCCCTCCTTCCCTGCCACCAACAATCACCCACACTACTGCATGCACCAAAAGGTGATATGTTACTTAGGAAATTATTAGTAAATTAACAAACCTCTGTCTCTCTATATATAATGGACTAACCAATAGCAGATTATTTATATAATTAATTAATTTATACATTGACCTATTTATATTTGCAGCAGTAATGCTTATATTTAAAATGCAACTCACTACCAATAGGGACAACAATTTTACCATGTTCAAATGATGGTAGGTTAAAGTGAGACCAACTAACATGACATGTCTGTTACCAAGTGATCACTGAAACCTTTCTTTTCAGGTGCCCAACACCATCTTTCCTGCCCATGTTCCTTCACGCATCCCTTAACCAGTTCTCAGGGTTGGGACTGTCAACGTAGACACATTGAAAATAGGTCTAGCAAGATTGTTGAGCTGCTTGAATGGAGGTGTGTTGATGTATGCTGTATCCAAGAGGTAAGGTGGAGAGGAGCTTCAGCCAGGTTCCTCACAGGCAAGACACATAGAAGTATAAAATCTTCTGAGAAGATAACATTGACACGGTAGGCAATGTGGGCATACTTCTTGCAGAGAAATGGGTGGATAATGTCATAGAGGTAGTCAGAGTGAGAGATAGAGTGCTTAAGCTCAAGCTAGTCTTGCAGAATAGCATAGTGTCAATTATCTCTGCCTATGCCCCACAAGCCGGCCTACCAAATGAACAGAAGGACCATTTTTATGATATTCTTCTGCATGCTACCTCTAAGATGAATGACAAGAATTTCATCTTCATGGCTGGGGACTTCAATGAGCATGTCGGACAGCAACCTGGTATTTTCCATGGTGTACATGGGGGCCATGGAATTGGTTCCTGAAACAAAGGGGTAACAAGGCAACTGGAGTTCTGTGATTTAAATAACCTATCGATCTGCAACACCAACTTCAGGAAGCTGACCAGCCACCTGATAACCTACCAATCAGGTGGCTACACTAGCCAGATTGATTACATCCTCACCAGGCAGCAGGATGCATAGTTGGTCTTAAATACAAAGACCTTCCCTGGTGAAGAATGTATCCCCCAGTATAGACTAGTCGTTAGTGATTTTAGACACTAGGCCAGAAGGATGCCAAGAAGCAGAGCAATCTGGAAAAGTCGGATTTGGAAGCTTAAGATTTCAGAACATCCTAATTGAAAAATTTGATGAGAGAGGAGGAGGAGCTACAAATTTGTGACATAGAGGGTAACTGAGAATTCCTGCGGGACAGATGGCTAAATGCCACAGACCAAATCTGTGGGTGGTGCAAAGTCCCAGCCAGACCTAGGGTGAAGTGGTGGTGAAACAATGTGGTGGACAGGGCCATTAGAGCAAAGAAATGGGCTTGGAAGGGCTGGAAGAATGGGAGTAGCAGGGAAGTGTATCAGACAGCCAGAAGGGAAGCTAGACAGGCATGTCTAGCCAAGGCAGAAGCAGAAAAGAAGTTTGCCTATGTTCAGTGATGTGAGGACCAAAGAACAGGTGTTTTGGATTGCAAGACAGTGTGAGAGAGAAAATCATGATATCATAGGAGAGAAATGTGTCTGCATGGATGATGGTGCACTTGCTTTTAATGATTCAGCAATGAAAGAGGCTTGGAAATGCCATTATGAATGACTGCTGAATGTGGAGAATGAATGGGAGGAGGGGAGTCTGCCAAACATTGACCTAATTGAGGGACCAGCTACCTGAATCAATAGTACCTTGGTAGATAAATTAAGGATATGAAGATAGGAAAAGCCTCTGGTCCATCAAGAATCACCACTGAGATGCTTAAAATATCTGACAGTGGGGGTTATGGTCTAGTCACTCATATTGTAAATCAGGTGGTTTGCGAAGGAGTCATACTCAATGACTGGTGTAGCAGCACCATAGTCAACTGCTACAAATTAAAGGTGATGCCTTAGATAGAAATAATTACAGAGGTATCCAATTGTTGGATCAGCCCAATTAATTAGGGAAAGAATTAGCCTAGATGAGATGCAGTTTGGTTTCATGCCTATCTGGTAAGACAGCTGCAGGAGAAATACATAGCAAAAGATAAACCTCTGTACTTGGTCTTTGTTGACTTAGAGAAAGTCTTTGACAGGGTCCCCTGATCCCTTATCTGGTGGTCAATGCGGAAACTAGAGATAGATGAGTGGTTGGTGAGAGCTGTATAAGCTATGTAAAGGAATGCCACCAGTTAAATGAGGGTTGGCAATGAGTACAGCGAAGAATTCAGACTATAAGTAGGGGTTCACCAAGGATTGGTGCTCAGCCCCCTTTTGTTCATCATAGTCCTCCAGGCAATAACAGAGGAATTTAAGACAGGCTGCCCCTGGGAGCTCCTCTATGTTGATGACCTTGCTCTTATAGCTGAATCACTAACAGAACTAGAGAAGAAGTTCCAGAATTGAAGAGCCTTATAGTTAACCAAGCAAAAGCAAAAGTCTTAGTTAACCAAAAGTCTTTGAGCCTTACAGAGGCAATGACTAATGACAGAGACCTTTGGCGATATGCTGTGCTTGAGAAGACCCGCCCCGGCAAGTGAAATTGTACTCATGGCTGATGTCAGTGTTACATAACTGGCACGTAAAGAGCACCGTTCGAGCATTGGGCCTCATTGAAGCAAAGCGGCTGAGCTCCTTTTGAGTATTGGGCCTCATGGAGGCAATGACCAAGACATTTGGGATTATGTCGTGCTTGAGAAGAAGACCCATCAAACTGAGCAAATTGCAGTTGTGGCAGATACTGGTGTCATGCAAATGGCACCCGTGCTGGTGGCACGTAAAAGCACTCATTTAACTCTTGGAGTGGTTGGCCTTAAGAAAGGCATTCAGCCATAGAAAACCATGTCAAATCAGATTGGAGTCAGGTGCAGCCTTCTAGCTTACCAGCCTTGGTCAAACCATCCAACCCATGCCAGCATGGACAATGGATGTTAAATGATGATGATGAGAGGGAATTAATTCAGATTCTGGGGATGAGTTATTCATCTTGACAGAAATAGTTTGAAAATAGCTACTCAATAAATTTATCTTCTTGTTCCACATGGTGATAAACATAGTTTGGTTAGCACATAAGAATTCAGTTTTTTAAAATAAAAATTATAATAATCCTTTTATTCATTTAAATTTCATTTGGCATTTATCCCTCTTCCAAATCAAAATTGTTAAAGAGGAATAAGCAATAATTATGGGAAGTTTTATTAAATCATAATCAAAGCCAAGTGAGACCATAAGCCAATGGTGTATAACCAGCCCACTTATGAGTACCCTTCATTCATTGGACAATAAACTTTGCTTGTGAAGACCTGTTGAGGCAAGTGAAATCAAAATTGCTGATGTGGCTGATGACAGTACCACCTGATTGGCACTCGTGCCAGTGGAATGTTAAAAGCACTATCCGAGCGTGATCGTTGCCAGGGTCACTGACTGGCTCCCATGCCGGTGGCACGTAAAAAGCATCATTTGAGTGTGATCGTTGCCAGCGTCGCCTTATTAGCACATGTGCCGGTGGCACGTGAAAAACAACATTCGAGTGTGGTCTTTGCCAGTGCCGCCAGACTGGCACCCGTGCAGGTGGCATGTTAAAACACCTTTTGAGCGTGGTCATTGCCAGTACCGCCTGACTGGCCCTTGTGCTGGTGGCACGTAGAAATACCCACTACACACTCGGAGTAGTTCGCATTAGGAAGGGCATCCGACTGTAGAAACTTTGCCAGATCAGATTGGAGCCTGGTGCAGCCTTCTGGCTTGCCAGTCCTCAGTCAAACCGTCCGACCCATGCCAACATGGAAAGCGGATGTTAAACGACGATGATGACATTTTATATTATGATATTTACAGTATTACATTTACCTGCGTATTATAATTGACTGCCTGAAAAATTTTCTGATCCTCCTCCACCCCCAAAAAAAAAACGTACAGAATTAAGAAAATAATGCTTTATTTGGAACAAACTAAGTATTAGTTATAACAAAGTTTGTAGACATTATTAACATTTGACGGACATTTGTCCTCATCTTGTTTGTTGTTAATATGTTTCGGCTGATATACCTTCCAGCCTTCATCAGGTGTCTTGGGGAAATTTCGAACCCGAGTTCTCATTCCTAAGGTATTTTTCGATATTATTATTATTATTATTATTATCATCATCATTATTATTATTATTATTCAGGTTACTGCCTGGAATTGAACTCGGAACTCTTAACCATTACGCCATTTGCCTGTTTGTAGAATTCAAGAAGTTCAACTGATGTGAATTCTGAGAATGATGAAAACAGAGCAAGTGGTGGTGTCACTTTGGCTGCAAGGTAGTAAATGGTAAAAGGATAGAAGTGAAGGTATGATGTAGGTGGGGTAGATAGTGATGTGGGGAAGGTATTGTTCGGAGTTTGATGTTGATGAAGAGGAGGAGGTAGAGTTCAAGTTAAGATAACAGGAGGAAAATAGATGGTAAAAGTGGTGTGAAATAAAAAATTATGTACACCCAGAGAGATATTTAAAAATACCTAATAGAAAATAGCAGAGAAATAAAAATGACCCCACTACTGCTGTTGCCACTAGCAACTGGACAAAAATCACCATCACTACTACCACAATATTGGGACATGTGTGTGGTTGCATGCCTGGATGTGTGGATGTCTGTAAAATATTTATGTATCCAGGTATGAGATCAATGGACAGGGTGACTATCAGACACTGTGGTTGATGTTTCTCATAGTATACTTGTGTTAGAGTGATTCTGATATACTTATAGGATAGTAGATATATGTTTGTAAGCATAATAGATAATATAGGATACCTGGGGTACATATACCCTAGTACCACTAATATGGATGGGTGGACACATGGGGGT
This sequence comes from Octopus bimaculoides, assembly GCF_046866305.1. NCBI lineage: Eukaryota > Metazoa > Mollusca > Cephalopoda > Octopoda > Octopodidae > Octopus > Octopus bimaculoides. The sequence goes on from NC_142935.1 coordinate 76,079,343, forward strand.
GTGTGTATGTGTATATATATATATATCATCATCATCATCATCATCATCGTTTAACGTCCGCTTTCCATGCTAGCATGGGTTGGATGATTTGACTGAGGACTGGTGAAACCGGATGGCAACACCAGGCTCCAGTCTGATTTGGCAGAGTTTCTACAGCTGGATGCCCTTCCTAACGCCAACCACTCAGAGAGTGTAGTGGGTGCTTTTACGTGTCACCCGCACGAAAACGGCCACGCTTGAAATGGTGTCTTTTATGTGCCACCCGCACAAGCCAGTCCAGGGGCACTGGCAACGATCTCGCTCGAAAATCCTACGGGAGCCAGTCAGGCGGTACTGGCAACGGCCACGCTCAAAATGGTGCATCTCATGTGCCACCCGCACAAGAACCAGTCCAGGGGCACTGGCAACGATCTTACTTGGCTTGCCGGGTCTTCTCACACACAGCACATTTCCAAAGGTCTCGGTCAGTAGTCATCGCCTCGGTGAGGCCCAATGTACGAAGGTCTTGCCTCACCACCTCAGCCCAGGTCTTCCTGGGCCTACCTCTTCCACGGGTTCCCTCAACTGTTAGGGTGTGGCACTTTTTCACGCAGCTATCCTCATCCATTCTCACCACATGTCCATACCAGCGCAATCGTCTCTCTTGCACGCCACAACTGATGCTTCTAATGTTCAGCTTTTCTCTCAAGATACTTACACTCTGACGGGTATTCACATTGACATTACACATCCAACGGAGCATACTGGCTTCATTCCTTGCGAGCTTACGTATGTCCTCAGCAGTTACAGCCCATGTTACAATGCCATGTAGCATGGTTGTTCGTACGCATGCGTCATACAGTCTGCCTTTTACTCTGAGTGAGAGTCCCTTTGTCGCCAGCAGGGGTAAGAGCTCTCTAAACTTTGCCCAGGCTATTCTTATTCTAGCAGCTACACTTTCAGCGCACCCACCCCCACTACTAACTTGGTCGCCCAGATAGCGGAAGCTATCGACTACCTCTAGTTTTTCACCCTGGAATGAGATAGAAGTTGTTTCCTGTTTGTTTACAGTCTTTATTGCACCTGAACATCTGCCACAAACAAAAACTAACTTGCTAGTTAACCTGCCTTTGATGTTGCTGCACCTCTTATGTGTCCATAGCTTGCACCGGGTACATCTTATAGAGTTACTACCTACTCCTTTTCTACATACCTGAAGGGGGGATAATCACCATCATCATTCAGTGTCTGTTTTCCTTGCTGATATGGGGTTTGGTAGTTTGACAAGATCTAGTGAGCTGCAGGGCTGCATCATGCCCCATGCCAGTTTTGGCATGGTTTCTACAACTGTATGACCTTCCTAATGCCAACCACTTTACAATGTGTACTGGGTGCTTTTTCATGCCACCAGCACTAGTGAGGTTGGAATCGCTAATGGTGTCACTAGCTTTCAGTATATAATTGATGGCATAATAAAAAAAAAAAAAAGATTTACAACCACCTTTGATGATGCTTACGGACATAATACCCAAGATCACAACTTGACATTCTTAGGTGTAGTGAATAACCTTACTTTAAACAAAGAATACATTTTCTTCTATAGTTATTAATTTAATTTGCTACATAATTAATATTGAATTAATTAGAATAGATCCAAAATGTAAGTGATCTTCATCAACCAAAAAACATGACATCTCTCAAGCATACAATTAACATGTTTACCTATTACACTCATGTTAGATTCTAAAATTTTCTGAGAAACTCCATTGTTTAGTTACTATGAAATGCTTTCCCTTCTCTTCAACACAGAAAGCTTTTATGAGTTCTAAAGTAGGACGTTACCAACTCGGCTGTGAAAACTATTGATTCAGCTGTGGTACAGGTGGTTGAGACTGATGCTTCAGATCATGCCATTTGCTGTCATCCTATGTCTGTTGAGATGCCTTGTGTCTTCCTTTTCAAGAACATGTTCACCTTGTGAGCAGATATTCTTCTGTGGAAAGAGAAACCTATACTATTGTAGAGTCTTTAATGTAGTGGGAAGACTATCTACTTAGCTTCCAATTCCAGATCAGAGATCAGGTGCTTTCATGTTTGATAATACATGGAGTAATAAAATAAAGAACAAGAAAATAAATCTTTAATGAATAAAACTGTCCTGCTTGCACTGTGACATTACTTATAGGTTAGGGAAAGTCAATACTGCTGCTAAGATACCTTTCTAAATTTGTACTGTAATGAGATGGTTGTATTTTATAAAGATTTGTGCCATCCCAGCATTACATGAATGCTTCATTTCATGCATCCCCAAAATCTTTTATATTCTGTAGAGGAAGTCAAAAGAATGATCTCTACACACTCTAAATGTGCTAAAATAAAGCTAAGACCTTACAATCCAATACTAACTCATGTGATAAAAGCTATTCAGTCCTTTAAGAGACTAGGCCTTAATTTTATGAACCTTTCCTCTTAGCTACAAATGAACCAATATTTTCTAACCATTGTGGATGAATTCTCAAAGTTCCTTTTTGCTTTCCCATGTGCAGATATGGCTACTAAAACTATAATTAAGCGCTAATTAAAACTCTTCTCAATTTTTGGAATGCTGTTATATATTCATTCTGATAGTGGTGTATCCTTCATGTTGAAGGATTTATAACAATTCTTGCACCAGCAAAGTATAGCTACTAAGAGAACTATTCCTTACAGCCCTCAAGGGAATGGACAAACAGAACAGTTCAATGGAGTAATTTGGGGGCCGATATTATTAGCCCTGAAATTGTGACACATGAAACCTTTAGAAAAGGAACAAGCTCTCAATATACAATCTGTCTGTCCCCACTCTTGACTTCAACAAATTACACATATAAATGTCTTTTTAACAATTATAGCAAATCTTCAAGTAGGCGGTCAGTCTCTTCATGGCTCTCGTCACTGAGTTCTTGAGCCGTCACAACTTCCAGAATAAACATGGGCACTATCATGCTATTTAGCTGTCAGAAGTGAAAGTGCTCACTGCTAGTGAAGTATCTGTCTGTCTGTCTGCCTGCCTGTTGCTGGCCTGTCGATTCTTTGGCTACTGACAGCTAATACCATGACTGGCCGGAGCGAGCTATATGTCTGTCTGTCTGTCTGTCTGTCTCTCTATCTATCTATTACTCGAAAGTTATTGGAACAAATTCGACACCTATATCCATGCGTTTGAAAACACAACACAGAGTATAAGGGTACTCGCGTCCGCGCTAGCTAGTCGTGAGTGGTCGATCCTATTATTTTTAAACTTCAAACTTCATTTGTTTTCTATTTTGATAAATTCTCTCTGTTGAAAATTATATTTTTATATTTTAAATAATTTGCAATTTCAGGAAATATGTTTTTATATTAAATTTGTGTTTTCTAATAAGGTGGACGAGTGATTGATAGATAGGTAGATAGTAGATAGATATCAGTAAGTAAGTAAGCCAATAGCTCGCTCCGGCCAGTCATGGTATTAGCTGTCAGTAGCCAAAGAATCAACTCAAACCAGCAACAGGCAGGCAGACAGACAGACACTTCACTAGCAGTGAGCACTTTCACTTCTGACAGCTAATAGCATGATAGTGCCTAAACATGACCCTTGGATGAAGTGAATGACCCTTGGATGACCTAGTGGATGAAGTGAAACTTTTGAATGTGAATCCTCACTTTGTGGATATCAGATTCATTGATAGTTGTATGTCCACTGTTTCATTAAAACACGGTTCCATGTGGAGATGTCTCTTCCAATTTTGTATTTAAACCAATAGTATACGAGCCCCACGAACAAATGATGCTTCAGAACGCTCTTGAACTTGATACTGCTACACCTATAAATATGTAAGGCGACGGGGATGAACTCTCCGTTACAACCCCTCCCCACTCAACCATATTAAACAACAAACCGCTGAATTCAAGACATTCGGTATTTCCACTCGGAAATTAACGCAAATCTAATACCTAATATATATATAATCAGTGTAGGTCATAAGAACATCACGACCTCAAACCTTAGCAACCATAAGTAAGGTTATTAGACAGCAAAAGGCATAGGCATGATATAAGTATAAAACGTATTCTCGAAGATAAGTTATTTTCAGACAACTTTCAGAGCAAAATTAATGTTTCAGTTGTTATATTAAAGTTTCTAGACGGCGGTCAGACGTCAAGTTTGATAGTTTAGTTACCATCCTATTTTTATTTAAACAAGTGTACCTAGAATTACATTATCTATTGTATACATCTTTTTCAAAGACTGCAAGGTGTTGTTTGAACAACTTTTTGGCTGCCATTTCTAGCACATCAGTGTCAACGTTCTGTGCTCCTTTATAGGCTCGAGTTTGACAGAGACTTTTAACGATAATTATAAGAAGTCGTCATTAGGATTAGTATACTGTAAAAAGTTAAAACGAAACCGAACTATTCAAAATGTACTTACAGTTTTTTAGTGGAGACTATTAATAGGTCTCAAAGACAATGAGGAAATGTTCTCAAGTTATTTCCCTTCTTCCAACCGGATATCTATTTGTTAATTTGCATTTTTCTTCTTGAAACACCCGGCCAACGGGGTATTTATATGATTTTACTAACTTTGGATCGAACGTATTTTCACATCTTACCTTTTTTTTTTTAACTTATTGTTTTAATCTATACTTTAAATACTCTGCTTAACAATTTGACTTGCATTATCTTTACTTATACAATCCTTAAATGTTATCTTATTGAATCTCATTTTTAAATTTATCTCTGCAGACAGACAGACAGACCTTCTACAGAATTCAGAGTTGTAGAGTTAAACTTCAAAATGGGAACATCTGGATCTTTTTTGTTTTCTTGGAGATTTTTTCGGTTCTCAATGGATTGTTATCAAATTTTCCATACAGACGTAGTTTTGCAGGCTGATGACGAATATCGCCTTTCCCATTATTTGCAATTTTTCATCTCCGAATTTTGGGTGGGGTATGGCAGTAGCAACAAATTTTATTTTTTGAAAAATTAATAACGATAAACAAGATAGAAGTATGTAAAGTTATATATTTTCTAGGCAATGAAATGAGTCCAGTGTCGTCACAAACGGAAATCAAAACTGTTTGCTGCTACAGTTGCCATGACAACAAACAGATTTGTTGAAAATGAAGTAAATTTCGTTGAGTTCATAAACATTCTGTTACGTTGACACGGGAACTGTGAAAATTGAATAGTTTTTTTTTTAAATCTAATGAAATCAAACAAACAAAAAGGGAGGCTTTTTTTTAAAAAAAAGAATTAAATAAAAGAAAACAAAACGAAAATGAAGCCATCCTGATCCTGACGAACAAATGCCATTCTTCTGCAGTTTCTTGAAATAATTTCCATCTACTTTTTGGCAGCACTACATAGAATTTTGAGAACTTTATTATGTCTCCTTTTATACCTTTCTGGTGCCATTGAGCAGTTAGATCAAATATACTTTAACGTTGCAACTTCCCATCATTTGCAATTTTTTATCTCAGAAGATTGGGTAGGCGGGGTGGTGGTAGTAGCAACAAATTTAGTCCATCAAGACTTTGTTCAAAGCACTTTCTTATTTATCATAGTCCATTGGGCCATAATAGAAGAGTTTAAAACTGGTTGCCTTTGGGAGCATTCATGTGTTGATGACCTGGTCCTTATAGCTGAATTTATACTAGAATTTGAGAAAAAATTTCAAGTGTGGAAGCAAGACCTGGATTCAAAGGGCATTAGAGATAATATAGCATAGACCAAAGTCCTAGTAAGCAGAAAGGCAGACACATCACTAATCCTTCCAGGGAAATGACCCTGCTCAATATACAGAAAAGGTGTTAGAAGAAATTCTGTATGATGTACGAAGTGCAAGCTACTGTCACATAAGAAATGCAATGGAATTACAGAACGATTAACAGGGAAAGTAGTCTTTGTGTGTGACATGTGCTCAAACACTCAAGAAATAAGATTTCTTCAAATGCCCAGGAGTTTCTTTAGAAGTAGTAGACAGTTTCTGTTCTCTAAGTGACCTAGTTAACAGTGGAAGAGGATGCTCTGGAAGCATAATGACAAGAAATTACAGAAATTGGGGAAATTTCAGAGAGCTATTATCTTTGTTGGTGACAAAGAGCTTCTCCCTCAGAGTGAAAGACAAATTGTATGATGCTTGTGTATGAACAGCAATGCTACATGGTAGTTAAATGTGGGCTGTGAATATGGAGGACATGTAAAGAAATGAACCTAGCATGCTCTACTGGATATCAGTGTGCATGTACAACAAAGTATAAATGTGTTGGACTGAGGTGATTGGTAACTTGCTGTGCTTGGGAAGATCCATGTATCTAAGTAAAAATGAGGCCCTAAAGGCTTATGTCTCTGCCCCTCTTCCTAACAACACATCTTTCTAATACCCTTCCTCCACCTATGTTCACTGTTCACTACATTCTCCTTCCCTCTATCTCCCACTCATCTTTTGTTTACTTGCGCACTTACCTGTGCACAATCTATCCCTGACAAGTCTCTTCCCTGCAACTCATCTTCTTAAACTCCCTCCCTCATTTGTGTTCACAATCTCATGAACTCACCTACCCATCCTATCCAATCCTCTGTACTGCCTCACTTATATACCTATCCCTGTAACTTGAGAGTGCATCTGACACATCTTCCTCATCTCTCCCCCCCTCTCTCTCTTTTCAACTGGGGTAGTCATGTACCTCCTCTACTGCAAGACACCTCTATCATACTTTAACCTTTCATTACCTGGCACAAAACCACCACCCTCAATACCACTCCTGCTTCAGTTGAGGGGTCTTGTCTTGCAAGTTACTTAGCTGGTGCCACATAAAAAAGCACTCAACACTCTGTAAAGTGGTTGGCATTAGGAAGGGCATCTAGCTGTAAAAACCATGCCAAAGCAGGTCTCTGGTTTGCCAGCTCCTGTCAAATTGTCCAACCTATGCCAGCATGGAAGGCAGACATTAAAAGATGATGTACTTTTTGCTTACAAGCTATCCTTGGCTTGTGCCATATTCTCAATGCTTCTACTCCTATTGGACAACAAGTCAGTGTACCATTGTTCTAAACGTTTAACAGGTTTGTTTTTAACTGTTGGCATGGTTTCTCCTACTATTTTGGACTTCACTTCCTTCTGCCAACCTTTGGTACCCATCAGATTGCGTGACTTTTTTGCTTTAAATAACATTGTTGACCGAGTAATTAATTCATCCAGTCTAGCTAGAATTATTTGCATATCTTTTTGGTCTCTTTTTAATATTGTTATGCTATCCATGAATGCCTTCTTTGGTGATTTCACTCTAGCCATTTCTTCTGTGCAATCTACTGATCTAAGTAGCATCTCTATAACAAGTACAAACCAAATGACTAAAATTGTGCAACCCTGCAGCAATTCCACTTTCAAGACGATGCCAGTCTCTTGTGAAATTTTCCGTTATGAATTACCTTTTGAAATTGTAGTAGCTCCTCATAAGATACTTCTCTTGCATGTAATAGAAGTCCATTGTTTTCCAAGAAGTCCGAGTGTTTGCCAGATCAATTGTATTGCATCCCAGATTGAAAAAATGTCTGCTCAACATACCAGGAATTGAGGGGATACCAATTTTCTTAACACTCATATTCACGTAGTCATTATTTTGTACATATGTAACTGTTCTCTTAGCAAGTAAATCTGTTAAACTTGCCAGCTACATTCAGGACTGAAAATGGTCTGAACTGGCCAATCAGTTCTGCCTCAGTTTCCTTTGGTAAGTAAATACTTCTGCTTTGAACCAGTCTTCAACGAGTTCACCATGAGCTATAATATAGTACTTGTACTCTTTGTATAATACATCATCGTCTCCTGGTACACTTTTTGCTCTTCCTTTCTTCACTAAGCTATCTACTTCTTTCTTTCTGAAATCATTGAACTAAAATTTGATTCACTGTAGGACTCCTGTATATCTCAATTACTCAGGAGGATCCCTAGAGATCACAGATAGCACTTGTTACCTGGAGGATGACCTGAAAGTATAGTTGTTAGAATAACAACAAGTTGTTGAAAATTCAGAAAACTATTACCTCTGATGGTAACAAAAGGTTTCATTCTCAGAGTGAACGGCAGATTATATGATGCTTGTGTACGAACAGCAATGCTACATGGTAGTGAGATATGGGTTGTGAATGCAGGGGACATATGAAGACTTGAAAGAAATGAAGTTAATGTGCTGTTGAATATGTAACATAATGTGCATGAACAATAAAGCACAAATTTGTTGAGAAAAGTTGAATATAAGAGGAATCAGATATAGTGTGCAAGAGAGAAGACTGTGGTAGTATGTCATGCAATGCATATGGATGAGGACAACTGTGTAAAGAAGAGCTGATCACTTAGCATGGATGAACCCAGGAAGACATGAGATGAAGTAGTAAAGACTGATCTCAGGACTTTGAATCTCATGGAGGAGATGTGGACTGAGACAACTGGGAATATGTTATACTCAAGAACATCTGCCTAGCTTGGCAAAACAGGTTCTGGGAGCATAGTGTCATCATCATGTCTATATGCAAAATGGGTCCTTTGTCCAATTTCCACATCAAGCTTTCCCTACCGCAGCAGGTTTCCTAGGTATTATTTCAAATATTTACTACTGCCACTGAGGTCTGCATCTGCAGTGGCTTCACCTAGGCTGTCAGTCACTGATTTCTTAATCACTTGTCTAAATGCAGTATTTCACTGCTGTAATTAAATGAGGACAGAACTGCATATTTTTTCTGTGATATCTGTCATCTTTCTCACTACTTGGATTCACTTCACTTGACATTTGTCTTCTGCTCACACTTTACATTATCACCCCCCCCCCTTCTATACTACCAAATTGTCTCTCCCTCTTCACTGAACTACATCCTGTGGACTTTTCTGTATCACCACACATCTCTCACTCTCCCCCACACTCTACATCTGTCTCTCCACTCACACTTTTACAACCTGCCCACCCACATGTCATCTTTCTCTTATCCTTCTCCTGCCAACTATATTATTGCTATTCTGCTGCTCTTTATTCATTCTTACTGTCTGACCTTCCCTCCAACTCATATCTATCAGTGATCACCTTTTCATTATTCACTATATCAGCCCCCAGCCCTACCCAATCTCTAATCATCTACTCTCACCTACCTTCCATCCAACTCATAACCCATATTTATCATTACCCCCCACCATCCTCAACTCTTGTCTATCATTCAGTATATTTGCACCCCTACCCTGACTCTAACCATTCCTCCCTTGCCCTATACATTCTTGCAGCTTTCACTGACCCACCCTTTCTGTTCTTTTGCTCCCAGGAATTATCCTAACATCTTGTCATTGCCATCTTGATTTCTCTTTCCACTTCTACCCCAATTACTCCTTTCAGCTCTTGTATAATGTGAGTAACCATTTATCCCTTCTACAACAAAAATCCTTTTTTGACCCCCTTCCTTCATACTAGCATTAAGTTGGCTCCCTGAACTATTGGTGTTATGAAAAAAAGCATTCAGTTCACTCTGTTAAGTGGTTGTCTTTAGAAAAGGCATCCAGCCATAGAAACGATGCCAAAGTAGATACTGGAGTGCAACACAGTCCTTTGACCCATGAGATCCTGTCAAACTAACCAACCCACCCATGCCAGTATGGAAGAGTAAATGCTCAAATGTCTGTTTTAAACTTTTCCAAAACACTTTTCAATATATCATACAAGTTAAATGTTATTTCAGTAGCAGTGAGTGCTTTCAAATAAATACTAATATGCTTTTGCCTAGAACCAAAGCTATATCCTAAAGTTAGGTTGCACTACTTATTACTACAACTGAATGGAACATGAACCAAGGAAAGCCTCCTCACCAGAGGTTCTCAGTTGGGGTGCTGCAACACTTTGGTGTGTCTTAAAAACTGAGCAAGCATGCCACAAACACTTTTCCCATTCTAAGTAAAAAGAAAACCCATATGTGACAATGAAAAAGAGAAGAAAAGAGAAAGTGATGAGTCATGAACTTTTTATTGATTTTGATATTAACTAGATATAAGGCGGCAAGTTGGCAGAACCATTACCATGCCAAGCAAAATGTTTTTTATCCTTCTATGTTCTGAGTTAAATTTCACCAGGTCATCTTTGACTTTCTTCTTTCAGGGTCGATTATATTGGCCCCAGTTGAGCACTGGGGTCGATATAATTGATTTAACTCGACCCTTGAAATGTCTGGCCTTGTGCCAAAATTTGAAGTTAATATTAACTAGATATCTTAACTCTTCATTAAAAGAATTGAGTAAAATGTTGGCTTCCTTGATTTATTATTTCGTATTGTCAATTTGATTACTTAGTTGACATGTTTGTTGTTTGCTTTCAATCAAAATATATAGATTTGTTGTAAAAAAAAAGCAATTTGCAGGTGAGGACAGACCAGACGGTGAAAGTAGACAAATCATTGAGAAATGATTCTTGTGATTTAGTGAATGAGTGTCAGTCAAGCTTAACTATCCCAAGAGCTTGAAAAATTCATGTAAGAATAGGCAGTGTTTCAAGTCTTATAGATATTATTTAGTTTCATTTGGCATGGACAAAAAGAAGACTCCCTCCCTGAGTGTCCTGTTTGTAAGAAGAAATTGACTGAAAAGGCAACAATGCCAAACAAATCAGTCCTAACTCACGTGAAATGGTGGAATAGCTGGAGTATTGGACAAAATGCTTTGCAGTATTCATTCCATCTTTTTACATTCTAAATGCTTTGAATGGTGTGGCAAACTTATCTTTATTTCACCTACAAGAGGGTGTTGTGTAAAAAACATCCCAAGAAGTTTGCTTCCCAACCACATGATTCTGGGTTCAGTCCCACTGCGTGGCATCTTGGATAAGTGTCTACTATAGCCTCAGGCTGACCAAAGCCTTGTGAGTGGATTCGATTGATGGAAACTGAAAGATGTCCATATATCATCATTTATTATCATTGTTTAATGTCTGCCTTCCATGCTGGCATGGGTGGGATGGTTTGGCAGGAGCTGGCCAGGCAGAAGCTTGCACTTGACTTCTGTGTCTGTTTTGGCAATGTTTTTATGGTTGGATGCCCTTCCTAGCACCAACCACTCAGCAGAGTGGACTGGGTGCTTTTTATGTGGCACAAGCACAGGCAAGGTGAGTTTTGGCAAGGTTTTTACAGCTGGATGCCCTTCCAAATGCCAACCACTTTATAGTGTGGACTGGAAGCTTTTTAAATGACACCTGCACTGACAGGGTCACCAAGTAATTTGCATGACAAAAATATTTTGAGAGAGGAGGGGGCATTGGAGGAGGTGATCTGGTGTCAGACAATGAAAGGTTATAGGGAGACAGAGACACAAACAGATGTCTAGCTGTAGAGGAGGTACAAAGTTACTCAGCTGGTTGGGGGGGGGGGGAGAAAGATCAAGAATGAGGACAGAAACAGGTGTCCTGCCATAAAGGAGATACATGGTTACCCAACAGGAGAGGAAAGCAGGAGAAGGAGAGAGAGAGTGGAAGACAGCAGGATAGAGATGGTGGATCAGGATATAAATGGGATGATCAAGTAAAAGAAGAGAGAGATAGATGGTGGCAAGTCTCATGGCGTACCCTTGAGGTTCAAAGGTCATAATTTAAATGGAAGGACATTGCCAAAGAAGCGTGAATAGGGAGTGAGGAAGGGGAATGCAGTGACTGGTGAAAACCTGGGTATATAGAGGTGGTGGAACTACCAGATAGCAATGATACAGAGAAACAGGGCCGTAAGGACAGGTTTGAGGAGTGATAGGTAAGTATAATGCATGAAGGAGAGGAAGAGAAGAGATGTAGAGGTGTAGTTTGGTTTGTTGGAGTTAGGATGTGTGAAAAGTTGTCCTGTTATGTGTAGGTGGAACACACAGGTCAGGAGCTAGTGGAAAGCAATTATATGGTGAAACAGGGTCAAGAGGACAGGATTGGGGAGTGGGAGATGAGCATAGTGCATGAAAGAGGAAATGTGAAGAGGAGAAATATAGATGTAGTTTGGTTTGTTGGGGTAGGGTGTGTGAAGAGTTTTCTTGTTACATGTGGGTAGAACACACAACACTTCCAGAACTCAGTTTCACTGACATGGGTGGGTCTTCTCAAGAACCTCATATCACCAGACATCTCGGTCCATTGTCATTCCCTCTGTGAGGCTCAACATCCTGATATGTGTGTGTGTGTTAGTGTCTCTTTGTTCCCCACCACCACTTGACAACCGGAGTTGATGTGTTTATGTTCCCATAACTTAGCAGTCTGACAAAAGATACCGATAGAATGAGTACCAGGCATAAAAGATAAGTACTAGTATTGGTTCAATTGACTTTGGTAAACTACAGCGGAGAGATGTCCTGGATATAGATAAAGATGAAACAGTCAATTGTTAGAATGTCTTTCACGATAGGCCTGCTTGATCAATACTAAATTAAGGCTAAACCACAACTGCAACTGGTGGAAGGAGGAAGATGAATAGAACCATCCAACCTGTATTTTTATAGTGAAAATATATTCATTTGTAAATTAATTTTTGAAAATTCTGTTACTCTATATTTTATACTATTTAAGTGAATATTTTTAAAGTTACTTTTTAATTTTCTTAAAATGGGTGTTTTGAAAAATTGTCTAGGGTAAGGACATTATAATTTGTGTCTCTATTCTGTCATTTAACATTATCTAGTATGTAGATAATATTGGATCATCCTATAAATAATGTGTTTTTTTTTATACTTCATTTATTTTTCAAAATTAAGATAAACAAAGTTCTTTTTAAATCTAAAATATACTCCCTTTCATTTTCTACAGTATTCTTCCATCTATCTGGTAGACTTGCAAGGCCCCCTCTTCCAAAATTCACTTGTCCACGATGAAAAATATTCCTCCAGTACTATTCTGACCTTGTCTATAGATTTCAATTTTTTCCATCCAAATGATTTTGAAGACTGTGGAATAAACAATAATCAGATGGGGCAATGTCCAGCGAATATGGTGAGTGAGGCATCATTTCTCATTCAAACTGCTCCAGTCTTTGGAATGTCATCCTCACTGTATGTGGCTGAACATTATCCTGATAGAAGAACATCTTTCATCTTGAAACCAAAGAGGGTTGTTTTTCTTCTTGTGCTCACTTAAGCCACTCAAGCTGCTCAAAGTAGATCTCCTTTGTTATCGTTTGGTTTGGGTTTAGAAGTTCAAAATGGACTAAACCTTTCATATCCCACCAAACAGATAACAACACCTTTCGTGGGTGAAGACCTTTAGCTTGAGGTGCTGGTGTTTCTCCTTTCCCTACCTACTGTCTTTGGCAGAACCCATTTCTCGTCACCAATCACTATTCAGTCCACAAAAGGTTCATTCATGAGACATGACAGTAAAGAAGAGCACACTGGCTTACGCTTATTGTCTGATCTCTATATACTGCATTAATATTCCTCGCACTTTTTGTTGCGTTGTTGCCTTTATTGAACTCATAAAGCAAAATATGCTGAATATGCTCCCTTGTCACTTTCGTTATAGATTTGAAAAAATAACTGTTAAAGTTGAATTGCTCTCTTCAAAACTTGCACTAAGAATAAGGACAAGGTAAAATTACAACCTGCTTTTATAGCAAGTTGATGCAGGTAGTTTATCCTGTCCCCACTCCAACTTTTAGTTCATGCAGTGAAAACTGCATTATTTATGGGATGACCCAATATATATATCTATTTTCAATCAGCTATTTATTTTATATGCATGTAGTTTGTAAAGCATAAATTCAAAAACTAGCAAAAATATTTGTATTCTTAAATAATATAATAATATATTCAACAATATCACTTTGTTGAATCAATTTCCAAAGCTTGTTCAGTTTTGATTGATAATCCTGGATCTTGATGGTGTGTAAAATGAAATAGAATTCATGTGAAGTTTGTGACAGAACTAAAGGAAATCCGTAAGATGTAGGAATATCAGGTGATAGGAAGACAAAAGGAAAAAAACTGAAAAAAAGGATTATAGTAAGATCTAAAATATAAGATGGGGATAAAATTTAAAATGCATGTTTGAAAAGAATGAACAATAGCAGAAATTTGGCACTTTGCAGCATTACAATGAAAACAAATATATTTTCATGCTAGCACATCGACTCCATGCCAGAAAAAAGGACAACGAACTTCAAACTTTCAGCCTGATAGCTTTTGTGTGATGAAGGCAAGCAAGCCAAAACTTCAATATCTCTGTCACCTCATTTCTTGTAAAAGCATAATAAATATGGTTTGAAGTTCAGTCCCACTGCATGGCACCTTAGACAAGTGTCTTCTACTATATCCTTGGGCCAACCAAAGCCTTGTGAGTGTATTTGGTGGATGGAAACTGAAAGAAGCCCATTATATATATATATATATATATATATATATATATATATATATATATATATATATATATATATATATCTATCAATACACCATTTTGAACGTGGCCGTTGCCAGTACCGCCTGACTGGCCTTCGTGCCGGTGGCACGTAAAAGCACCCACTACACTCTCGGAGTGGTTGGCATTAGGAAGGGCATCCAGCTGTAGAAACTCTGTCAAATCAGAATGGAGCCTGGTGTTGCCATCCGGTTTCACCAGTCCTCAGTCAAATCGTCCAACCCATGCTAGCATGGAAAGAGGACGTTAAATGATGATGATGATGTATATATATATATATATATATATAGAGATTCAAGGTGAATATGGTACTTAAGTTAAGGCACCAAAATTTTACATTTGATGTAATGTTCACATTGCTTAAATAAATGGAGTCGCATGAAACGATCATACTGCATTAACTTTGGATATCCTTGTTGCTTATTTTGATATATATATATATATATATATATATATATATATATATATATATAGCAATAAGAAAATGGAGGGGATTAATAGGTGGTATTCATCAACTTACAGACATTGTATTATGTCAATTTACTTGTTTATTTATAATAATAACAATATACAAACACATGTGACATATTATGTCATATGTCATTTTTATAATTACTGATATGACATAATATGTCACATGTGTTTGTATATTGTTATTATTATAAATAAACAAGTAAATTGACATAATACAATGTCTGTAAGTTGATGAATACCACCTATTAATCCCCTCCATTTTCTTATTGCTATATAAATTAATGGTAAAATAACTTTTTACCTGCACCCATGTGTAATTGCCATCCAATGAAAAAAACACTAGTGTATTAATAATTAGGTATTCTTCCAGCAGTATATTGGATAGATATTATCCCTTAGTGGGTTGGATTCACAACCCCTAACTTTCTTGGATCATCATCATCATCGTTTAACGTCCGCTTTCCATGCTAGCATGGGTTGGACGATTTGACTGAGGACTGGTGAAACCGGATGGCAACACCAGGCTCCAATCTAATTTGGCAGAGTTTCTACAGCTGGATGCCCTTCCTAACGCCAACCACTCAGAGAGTGTAGTGGGTGCTTTTACTTGTCACCCGCACGAAGGCCAGTCAGGCGGTACTGGCAACGGTCACGCTCAAAATGGTGTCTTTTATGTGCCACCCGCACAAGAGCCAGTCCATATATATATATATATATATATATATATATGTATATTTATGTGTGTTTGTCTGTGTTCATCCCCCACCATCATTTGACAACTGATGGTGGTGTGTTTATGTCCCCATAACTTAGAGGTTTGGCAAAAGAGACCAATAGAATAAGTACTAGGTTTACAAAAAGAATAAATCCTGGAGTTGATTTCTTCAACTAAACTCCTTTAAGGTGGTGCCCCAGCATGACTGCAGTCAAATGATTGAGAGTTAAAGAATAAAAAAATTCAAACAAATTAGAAGCAGCATAAGTGTTATAGACATTATCAAACTCACATACACAATATATATGCTTTGCTTGTTTGCTGGTCAGCTGTGATCTGAGGCAATGGAAATGATTCTCTCAAAGTGCTGGGTGTTAAAATACCTGAAAGTCATCGTCATAGTCAAGTAAGACAACTTATCCTAAGTACTGTTCAGGAGAGGTTGGACATCAATGTTTCACCATTTTTGTGGATTATCAACATCATGTACCTGAATAGTCTATCCATGATTTTATATAAAATGGTGTAAAAAGCATCTGCTGGTGTGCCTGAATGATGTGTACATAGGAATTAATTCAAATATAAATTAGAAGGAGCGAGAGTGTTGTAGACATTATAGAACACATACACAAAGTATGTACTTTGCATATTCACCAGTTGGCTGTGATTTGATGCAATGAAGATGATTCCCTCAAAGTGCTGGGTGTTAGAATACCTGAAAGTCATAGTCATAGACAAGCGAGACCCGTAATGTTGATAAATGACAAAAATGGTGAAACATCAATGTTCATTGCTCCTGAATGGGATCCGGGGTGAGTTGTCTCGCCTGTCTTCTAATACCCGGCGCTTTGAGAGTGTCATCTCCATTGCTTCAAGTGACAGCCCACTGGTGAATAAGAAAACATGTACGGTGTGTCTGTGTGCTCGATAATGTTCATAATAAATGTTTATAATAAAAATGTACTCTACAAAGAGTATGAGTAATTTCTTCAGTTTACAGTAATCCTTCGACTATCGCGGGTGTTACGTTCCAAAACCCCCTGCGATGGGTGAAAATCCGCAAAGTACTGTACTGTATATTTTAAAAATTATTTTTATAATTTGTATATATTTATTTTATTATAAATACAAAATAACATCATGGAGGAATCGACATAAGCTTAAATAATTAACCGTGATAGGTGGACCGCGATAGGTGAATTGCAATATGGCGAAGGATTACTGTAATATTAAATTGCTTTTGTTGTAACTCGACGTAAAAGTAAGCATCAACACACACACACACCATTGAAAGTTTACAGAAATAATGAATATTGATTTCTAACATTAGCACATAGCCACAAATTATGAGGGATGGTAGAGTAAATTAAATCTGCCATAAACTTGGTTGATATTTTATAAACTTTAGAAGGTTGACAGGTCTTGAACTCAAAACGTGATGATGCATAACTAAATATCGTTTTGTGCTCCAATAATTCTGTCATATGCTACGCTTATATGTTAATGTAATGTAATTTTTATTTTTTCATTGGTGTAGTTTGAAAGACAGTCTGTGCCCATTGCCATGGCAGTCCCTTTGAGATCAAAGAGATAAAAGCAGTGGCAACTTGAAACATGCCATTTGAAAGCTGCAAGAAAAATATGGACAGGGGAGAGAATTCTAGAGAGCTGACGTTTTAAGTATGGAAGACTGACCATAGGTAAGTAGGGAGCTTGGGGTGGGTTGTAGACACAACATGGATGATGAACAGAGGAGAAATGAGTTAGGAGTGCCTGAGTGGCAGTGATTCTAGATCAGCCAGGTAGTGGATTAGAGCCAACTATACCTATAGCAGAGTAAGAGGAAACAGCATTCCGATTATCAGTCGTGTTGCATGAATTTAAGGGTTGTAAAAGAGTCAATATGGGAAAAGCGATGTTATTGAATAATTAAGTAAAGGTTGACATAGTTAATGCACAGAACATTAAATATAAATAAAAAATATTCTGAGAAAAAATGTGATTAAAATTTCAGTTTCTGATGATGACAATTTTGGGATATTATTTTGGCCAGTTCAAATATATTTGAGTGCGTTTTAACCACGACTATCCTATGATTATAGTGGAAATTTGACAGAAAATTTCGATTTAAATATATGCTTGCTCTTTCATCAAACTTTATGGATTTGTGGGGGAAAATTTGGCTGTTAAATACGATTACTTCCTCGTCCGCTCATCTTATTACTAAATAGTAAGATATGTTGCGTTGTTGAGTATTTAAGGCAGCATCTCACAATAGTTGTCTCCCCTACATCACTTTAAAATATTTTGGAAAATTGCTCTTTTGCACGTTAAATATGCCTATTTTGTCATAGATAACAGAGTTTTTCTCTCTCACTGTGTATAAGTTGTTGTTTGTATTCTTCATTCAAAGATCAACACAAAAAGCACTATGCACAGTGTAATATGGGGAACTGTAATATGAGGATCAAAGTTCACCTACCTCTGTGTCGACTGTCCGGTTGGGTTAAATTCGAGAATCGCCCTACTCGTCTGACCTATCGCTAGAACCTACGGTAATTCCCTTTCCAGCTCGCACGTCTACACGCGCCCGTCCGCTGCCCGAGGCCAAAGAGGCCCACGCTAGTCCTACTTTCGCCCACGTCCTAACTTACTCTTCCTCTTCTGGTAGGATCCCTCAACCATTGACGCCACTGATCCTTTCCTTCCGGTTCACCTCCTCCTCACACACCCCACTGATCTCAAAGATCACCTCCTCACTCCACTCCATGTCGATCTGCCATCCACTCGCTTCCTCTCCTCCACCTTCGTCGTCCGACGAAGCAACAATTCTGCGAACATCCAAGACGTGACGCGGCATGACATCTACAGAGACATTGTTTTGGAATTAATAGCCGTCACTGTCCATCTGTTCCATTGAGATGTGCAGCGTGCCCTTGGACGATTGATCCAGACTTCATCTATCTGCACCATGGCAGGCTCTCTCTCTCTCTTTCACAGGGTGTTGTAATGTTGTCCTTGGATACCACCATTCATACCTGAATATCGCTCTGTGTGACATGGACTTCTCGGCCTGTCCTGATCAGAGTAATATATTGTACCAAAATACCGCTTCCAGTGATGAAATGCGTCCCCTCTATGCCATGGCATTGATCGTGCGACGGCGTCTTTCCACGATCCCATTTCCACTTGGCCTGTATGTCGCTCTGAAGAAGCGGTTCACATTCCACTTATTGAACATCTCCTTCAGCATCTCCGAACAAAATGCAGTACTGTTGTCCATCAGCAATTCGTCCACAGGGCCTCGCTCCAGGAATATCTAGTTCAGGATACGTGCAACTTCATCTGCAGTGCCCGTCTTCATTTCTCTCCATATCGCCATCCAATCGGGTTCACAATCAACCATTGAGAAATATGTCTCCTGCCGGTAGTGTGTCACACTCACCGGCAAATCATCTCCAGTTGTACTCTACTGAGATGTTTCCTGGCTCGTGCACGCTCGGAGCAGGATCGATGGATTGACACTTATTACAGCTTCCGACCACCTTTTGAATGTTCTGCCTAGTAACGTTGGCGTCAACTTTCCTGGTAAGACACAGGGTTCTATCCACGCCCATATGAGTTCGGAGTCAGCTAGCCAGTACACTGCAGCTAAGCCCCACTTCGAGTCTTCCAGCACTGCCAACCAAGCCTTTTTTCACCCTGATTAGAACGTCTGCCTTATTCCCGAAACCCAGCCTAGTCAAACAATATGTCTGGTCCTTATATCTCACCAGCTGATACTTCCACAATTTCTTGCTCACGTGGAGTTGCAGATATGCTGGCTTCAAGTCGACAATTGTTGCCTCCCTTGTCACCCGTCTCCATTCTCGCAATGTGTCACTTCACCACTCGTGTGGCACAATACATGGCCATTCAGCTCTCGAAAGTCCATTACTGGCTTGACGCTGCCCTTCGTTGGCTGCACCACTGCCATTAGTGGCTGCACCACTGCCATTAGTGGCTGCACCACTGCCATTAGTGGCTGCACTCCGCCCTTCACTTCCTCCTTCCACGAGATTAGAGTACTCTCCTTGATACATTTCTCTTCTTCTCCTTCAAACTCACCCCTAGCATCTCCTTTCAAGGTATGCTGATAATAGCTTAGCCTTTTCCTCAACGTCGGGGCTCCCCTTTCCAGCGCCACTCAACCGTCTACCGCGGACATCGCCTGAAAGTCTTTATCTTCAATGGTGTAAACAGTACAATCTTCCCAGGGGCTCTGTCCCCTCTCTTACTGCAGACTTACAGCGCATGATGCCCCTGCACCACCAAATGAAACTATATCACTTCTGACACTAACATCCTAGGTGGTTGATCGCGTCCATGCCCATCACCACATCAATTCCATCTACCACATCGTCGATCGCAAGTACCCGCAGCATCAGTGTTGTGCCCAGCACCACCATCTCCACTTCGCTGCTACACTTACATCCGTCGACCACCCTGACACTGTTCGTCCCCTTCCACTTTTTTTCACCTTTGGGGTCACGAGAGACATTGTACAATCCGTATCCACGAGGGCTTTGAACGCCTTTTCTCCAACCAGGACTTCAACTATGGGCAGCGACTGCCCGAGAGCCTCTACTTGCTCGCGGGGCAAATTTGAGAGGTAGCAACTTTCCTGTGGCCTTTTCCCTGGTTCCACTTTTGAGCGATATGCCCTGTCTGCCTGCACCAGTAGCAAACGGGTTCGGGTTTCGTCTCCACACGGTCCCTTGCCATATGAGGTCTCTGGCACTTGAAACACCGGCCCATAAACAGTCACTGCCGCTCTACAGCAGTTTTTCTCTCTTCATTCTTCGTCGATCGTCGCATGACATCGTGGACTTCCGCAGCTTCCATTGTCACTGCATTCCGCTCGATGTTCTGCGTCGACATGCGGGCTTTAGCGACGAGTTCACTCATCGCCATTTTTTCGCTGTCCGGCAGTTGTTGGACCTGCACCGATACGTCGTCAGGAAAATCATTTTCGAAAGCCAACCGAGCCGACTTTTCTAGATCCTCTCTAGCAAAACCAGATAGCATGGCCAGCAGTCTCCGAACCTCCGCTGAATACACGTCCACTTGTTACCCTGTCCACCTGACCTTTCCTAGCTTGGTGAACGCAGCGTACGATCTTTCCGTAAAGGCTTCCTTTAGGCGCTGTTCAATCTCCGCGTCAAGCTAGTCTGTTTCATCCATTTCGAAGTACAGTGCTAATGCGTTTCCCTCCAGATACAGAGCCATGAGACCTGTTATATCTTCAATGCTTTGCAGCCTGGTCACCACCTTGATCTTACGGATCCAGGCGATCACATTTCCGTCGCAACAGAACGGTCTGATGGCATCGTTGCCGATCCTTATTTTCGCTGCTATCTCGTGGAAGGGGATAAAAACAAAAGAAAAAAAAATATATGTACGAGTGCCGAAATAGCTTGTAGTATGGGGAACTGTAATATGAGGAACAAAGTGCGATTCACCTACTTCTCAGTATCGACTGTCCAGCTGGGTTAAACCGGAGACGCACCCTTCCGTCTGACCTCTCGCTAGAACCTACGCTAATTCTCTTTCTAGCTCACACATCTACACATGTCCGTCCACTCCTATTGCCCAAGGCCAAAGAGACCTACGCTGGTCCTATTCCGCCCACGTCCTCACTCACTTTTTCTCTTTCAGAAGGAACCCTCAGCCACTGACGTCACTGACCCTTTCCTTCCGGTTCACCTCATCCCCATACACAGCAAATAAAGCTTCCGTTAATTGCTCGTGAATTTTGTTCATCATTTATACGTCGCCAACAACCTAACACAACCACCATAGAACACTTCACACTCGACGTTGAATTTTCATTCTCCACAAACATTAATGTCCAATCACGATAGTAGAAACATATGACAAAATTAAGCATATTCATCTGTACACTCAGCATTCTCATCGCAATGATATGGGAAACAATGGTGCAACCCCAACAGTAGATACCACAAACTCCAAACTTCATTCTAATATGCCAGACAGGTCACGCTAGGAAGTACAGGTGTCACAAATAGCCCTCGAACATGAATAGGGTACGAAGTAACGGTAGCTGTTCTAGTTTATCACTCAGAGCCTGCATTTTTCTCCCGTCACCTTATGGAACGTTGCTAATTTGGAAGAACTACAAGATACGAAACCTGTAGAATGTGTTTTTGTATTAGAAGATTTCGAAAAAGAAGTATCCATAATCCCGTCGGCTAATTCGGCTGAGTCGTAGAACCTTGTTCTCTCACTGGCGCTAACATCGCTTGCACATCAGGAGGCAAACGAGACGGAAAGTCTTGTTTTAAAATAGACTCTTCTAATGGATTACCTTCTAGTAACTCCTTCATCCGTTTTAAGAGTTGAGAAAGTTTCTTATCCTCTAAAACTTTGCCTGGACGTATATCATAAAATCTCTGTTTTCACACTTTAATAAGACAATGAATCTGAAGGAATCATAATTATATCTTTTACTTTTCTACATAAAGCAGATGGGAGGACGCTAACTAGAAAGTTAAACTGATGTGCATCCGAAGAAATTGTGTTTGCTGAGAGGTGGGCCGCCAACTGTGCAAACCACACCGCTGCATCTCCCATCCAAGGTGGGTGAAATAGGACTATGCAGCCTGCATGGATGGGCTTCCATTATCTGCAGTGGACAGAACAAAAGCCAGTGGAGTTGGTATCTCGTAGCATCAATAATTTTAACTATCACAGGTAAAAGATAAGTAAAAAAAAAAAAAAAAAAAATCGAAAATCGAATGTTTCTGCAACCAAGCCCCAAAAAGCTCTGAATTAAATTTGTTTTGATACTATGAATTAGAAAAATAGACAAATGCTTCTTTCTCTATAAATTATTTGTATTAACTGCCATTTCGCGCAGATTTGGCTGGAAAAACGTTGATCACGAAGATGGATTGAGTCGACCGGCATTTCTGTTGTCAAAATTTCCAAAGTGGGAGCTTTTTTCTCTGCTGACTGAACATTGCGGTTATGAATTTGGACTAGTTATTGAAGTTGTATGCAACGCTAATTGAAACAAATTCGCAAGTCCACAAAAATATTTGCTGGGTGTCAACGACGGTTATCTCTCCTGATCAAACAATCTAGAATATTCCAGAACATTCCAGGCGACTATGGTTAACTTCCCCTTCGCTAATTTACCAGAGGCATAACTCCTAAACAACATACAGGAAGTCGCTAGTAGCACATCGCCTATTTAAGCATGAACACCCGTTCAAACAATCTCTCTTCTCCAACTGCTTCTTCGGGATGCGACAAGGTCCACCGCGACCACGAGAGAGCCAGGCACATGAATTCGATGACTAATTTCCTAGCAGTAGCTCGCCGTGGTATTCTACGTCTCGTACCTGTGGAAAGTAAATCTCGTAGCTTGATTTACTTCTATTTACTCAAAGTGGATCTATTTTAAAACGGGGGCCACATTTTTCATTAATGTTTTACGTAGTGTTTTTGGTACGGAAAGACTTTCAAACTTCGTATACTTATCTATTTTGTGTTCTATAACACAAAAATATTTTTGTATTCGAATTTATTTCATGTAAAAAATTGTCTTATTTCGATAATTTCAACCAATCACTGACAAGTATTCAGTTGTTTATATTTACTCCTTTGGCTGATTAAGCGATGTAAAGCGTATTTAATCTCCATACCTTCGTTTTATTTGCTTTTTTCATTTTAAATTTGCTTTAACCCTAACCCTAACCCTAACCCTAACCCTAGGGTTAGGGTTAGGGTTAGGGTGAGGGTTAATTGTTTCAGAATCGTTTGTTTATGTAGTCATCACTTAATGTATATCGGCTGAATGGACGTCAGTGATTGGTTGAAATTACAGAAATACGACAACTTTAACATGGAATAACTTATAGATTTCTTTGTTTTTAAAGAAGACTAAGAGAAAAAGATGTTTTATATGACACATTCTACCAGTGTTCCAAGTTTCAAAGTGTTTCGTTAATGAAAAATGTGGCCCCCGTTTTAAAAAAGATCCCTCAAAATTGTTATGGAGCATGGCAAGTTGTTCAAAACCGTTCTTCTTCCCAGAAATCTTTATTGACATTGTATACTCACTGTACGCGTTCGTTTATTACGCATCTGAATAAAACCTTGAACCTGAAGTTATTCGCACAGAACGAGTGTTGTCGTTATCTATAGCACAGAGTCATTTCATGGCTATTGGATTAATGATTCAGTTCAATTATTAAAGTGTTGACGTTTTCATTTGCGACTTCCCTCGCTAAAAAGTTGTAGATGTCTTGGTATAACTTTAGACAGAACTTTATGGTCTCATTGTTGGTTTGGCCTTCTTCTATCGGGTCACTATTGTCGCACTAGTTGATGGGATATTCTTTCTTCGTTGAAGTGACCTGAACGTTTGTAATTACAATAGAGATTACTTTTGCGTGAGAGTGGGGTACAATGCTGTCCATCTTTTAACCTAAGGCTGAACTTTAGCAAAGAAAAACTTGTCGAAATTAAGGGCTTGTTGCTTGTGCTGCACGTACTTCTGAAGAGTGCCACTCTTTAGTTTGCTTTTGACAAGAGGTGAGGATATGTGTTCTCTGGTGGCTTTCGTAACTTCTGCGCTAATTCTAGCGCATTTACGTTTTTATAGTCCATTTTGCGTGGGAAGCATCATAGAAGATTCTATGATATAGGATGATATTTCTACAAGCTAATTGGTCGGTAACCTGGGCTTGTCGCCTGACTCAAGCAGTGAGGTTTTGATTCTAGGCCTCACTACACAATAAACACAAGCAAACTGCATTAAAGACACACACACACACACACACACACACACACACACACACACACACACACACACACACACACACACACACACACACCACATCACTGCCTAAAATTTTACCATGTTACGCATTCTAATCACAGCAAATACCATTGCAGAAAGATTCTTTAATATACAAAGACACATTCTGGTGCAAAACCAATTCATATAACGCAAAAAAGATATGCAATAGCATCGTACCTAAATTTCGTTAGCCAACACTAACATACTCCGAGCCAAAGACTGAGTATCTATGTCAGTGGCAGAGAGTAGGATATGTGCACCATACAAGTTGGCCGCTTTATATATGAATACTTGCTGTAGTCGGAGGTATATCAAGTGTGAGGAGGGTTGTAGCCCATTTGGCCACTACCCAGAGCAGGCAGAGCTCACACTATGCCACTGCTCTAGGTAGTTGCTACACTTGCCCCAAATTTCTCGAACAAACTTTATATAGCTAATAAAACTGAGAAAGGGAAGTAGGTAAAATGATATAAGAAAGGGGCGGGTATCGAAATGAAGGGAAGGGGTCTAATTATAGACACCGGCAGGTAGGTGAAGGGGAAATTCGAAGAATGAAGGTTGGTTGGCGGTAGAATGGTATGAGAGTAAACTGAGAGAGGTGGACAGAGATAAGACGCAAACTTCACCGCCTAACGGTAAACCGACCCTACAATCTATCCTCTTGAGCACTATCCCAACCAACTTGGTAGCAATAATACAACCCTTAGAAACCCTACACGATTCATGGAATGTGAGCAAATGAGGTTTAGTTTTTGACATAGTGTCCCTGGCAGTTCACACACTTCTTCCATCGGTGTTGCAGTGCTTGGATCTCATTGATGAAGAAGCTTTCGTCTTGTTCATCAAAAAAGTCAACAGCATATATGACGTCATCATTACTACGATACTGGTTCTCAGCCAAGTGTTTTTTCATGTTGGGGAATAGGTGATAATCAAATGGGACCAAATCAGGTGAATAGGGAGGCTGATCAACCAGTTCAAAGTCAAAGTCATGCACAGCAGCTATTGAACCCTATTGGACCTAGTGTGCTGGAGTATTGTCCTGATGAAACAAAACCCCTTTCATTAGTTTCCCCGGGCATTTGGTCTTGATAGAAAGTTGGCATAGTACTCTCTATTGATGTTGTGGTTCTTTTGAAGATAGTCAATAAACACAATGTCTTCTGCATCCACCAAAACTGAGACCGATACCTTGCCAGCAGATGACATGATCTTGGACTTCTTTGGACCAGGCGAGGAGGGGGTGTTTCCACTGCATGGATTGTCTCTTTGTCTCTGGCTGAAAGTGACGAAGCCAACACTCATCCTGGGTTAGGAAACATTCAAGGAAACCATCTGGGATGATTTCAGCCTGGTGCAATTTTGAACAAGTGCCAGAAGATGTGGCACCCACCGAGCATAAACCTTCGTCATGCCAAGTTCATTGTGAAGAATATTTTCAATTTTCTCACGGGTTATGCTTAAAGCATTGGCTATTTAATTTATTATCAATCATCTCCCATCCATCACCATATGGTGAGCACGATCAATGTTTTCCTCAGTGGTGACAGTTGCAGGACGTCCAGATCTTGAGTCATGGTCAAGACTCTCCCTTCTCCTCCTAAATTTAGTTGCGCACTTTTACACTCTTGATAAAGCTGGAGCGTCATCTCCTAATGTAGCAACCATGAATGGGCTCTTGCCCTAAGGATCCTAAAAAATGCGCTTGGTCTGGGTGCCTTAATAAATTCAAATGGTCAGTGCCTTCATGATGGGAAATTCATGGGCATGCATCGTCGTGCAACAATAACACTTGCTTTGGCAGTAGACCTTGGCGTCTAGTGTGAATTACTGGTTTCAGGTTGTTGGTCAGCATTTCACTGTAGTCTACCTTGGTGGCTGTGTAAAACATTTTCCAGCTAATACCCCAGTGTAGGCTCTTTTGCGTTACCCCAAAACGGTTAACATCACTTTTTCTGCGAAAGGTTGAGTCTTGAATTTCCTTTTCGTTGGCGATTCCGGGTGTTTCCATTCCATACTCTACCTTTTGGATTCTGGTTCAAAGTGATGAACCCAGATCTCATCTCCTGTGGCTATTACCTCCAGAGAATGTTTCCCCTTCATCATTGTAGTGGTCGAATAACCGTTACCAGATCTCAACACGATTGCGCATATGCTCATCGGTAAGCTCTCACCCATCTCTCACAGACTTTACGGAAGCGAAGCTTATCGTGGATGATTTCGTATGCAGAACCATTGCTAATTGCAGAGAACATGCCACTTCATCGATGGTTACTCGTCCGTTCGAAATTGTCGAATCTTCATATCAGTAGTGGTGGTTATGGATGTTATGCTCATTCTTCGTGCTTCACACTTGTTTGTCTGGCCATTTTTAAATTTCTCGATCCACTCATAAATATTTCTACGCAGTGGAGCGTTGTCCCCATAGTGTATTGAAAGCTGACGATAACTTTCAGCCCCTGACACACTTTAAGACCAAAGAAATCGGATCACTTATCTCTGTTCTTTCCTTGGGCACACGTCCAGCAGAGCAGCCATGTTTACTCTGTAACACAAGAAAGAAAATTGGAGCGATCAAGGTCAAACGCTGAAGGCAATGCAGCGAGCGCTGAATGCAATGTGGCAAGCGTTGAATGCAATGCAGCGAGTGCTGAATGCAATGTGGCAAGCGTTGAATGCAATGCAGCGAGCGCTGAATGCAATGTGGCAAGCGTTGAATGCAATGCAGCGAGCGCTGAATGCAATGTGGCAAGCGTTGAATGCAATGCAGCGAGTGCTGAAGGCGATGCAGCCAATCTAAAGAAAGTTTTGGCGAAAGTGCGGACAGTTTTTGACTTGCCCGAGTATTTTTTATTTCAGACTTATATATGATATCTCCGGAGTAAAACAGATGAGTCAAGACGAGATGAAAAATGATTGGAAGTTTTAATAGAACAGAAGGAATATTAATAAGACGCACAGAAACATCAATTTGTCATGTCGAAATGTGGTTTTCTTTCGTTTTCGGTCTTTCTTTAATCTCTCTCTCCCCACCTCTCTCTCTAGTACACGCTTCTCACTCATTTGTCATTATATATATATATATATATATATATATATATATATATATATCGATCGATCGATCGATAGATAGATAACCTAATGTACAAACGCACACACGTGCACACACTCACACGCGCACACATGTGCATACATACACATACGCGTGCACACTCACACACAGACATAAAGGGACGGAAAAGGAGAATGTATTTGGAATGCTGGCGTTATTAGCATTTCTCTGTTTAAACTTACATTTTCGTAAAATAGTACACGATTTCGAATTACTATACAAGATAAACTGTTTATTCTTTCATGTTTGTATATAAAAATAGTCAAGTTTTCTGCTCTGTAAATCCGATTGTTGATTTTTATAAAGTTTGAATATATTTATAACTCCATAAAAATGATCAGACTAAATAAGTTTAAAAGTTAAACAATATAAAGATAAATTGTTTTCTATCTCTTATCGCATTTTAAACTGCGCAGTTTTTAAAGATATGATTTTCTAGACGAGAAATTTTATTAGTAATTGCATTCCTCTATATTTTGTATGAAATATAATTGCTTCCTTGAAGTAAATAGGATTTGATATCAATATATTATATATTAAATCGACGGCGAGCTTTTAGAGTCGTTAAAGAGTCAGATATAATGCTTTGTAATATTTGTTCCAGTTTTCAAAAACGGCAAACTAGCAGAATCGTTAGCACGCCGGGTAAAATGCTTAGCATAATTTCGTACGTCTTTACATTCTGACTTCAAATGCCACTGGGGTAGACTTTGCCTGTCATGCTTTCTGGGTCGATAAAATAAGTACCAGTTGAATATTGGAGGCGATGTAATCAACTCATCCCCTCCCACGAAATCGCTGGCCTTGAGCCAAAATTTTAAATCAACATTGAAAATTAAACTGAAACAAAACAAGAATAAATTACTTTCTCTCTTCCATTGTATTTGAACCTACATATCTTTTACAGATTTGATTTTTAAAAGACGAATTCTAATAATCTGTTTAGACCTTAGACAGCTCTTGCACAACGTTCATGGTCAAAATTTATTCCAGAACCCCACCCGTAACAACTGTTTAAAATGTACGTGCAACATACATCAAATCATGCCAGAGAAGACAACTCTTGGAAGACAGTACAGCCTTAAAATAGGCTGCAATCTCGCCTCATCCTGGGGAGCGGGGGTGGGGCAGTCGATTACATCAACCTCATTGCTTGAAAGATGCAAATAAGTGAAGACTCATTCTTTCTCCAACTTCATTTTGTTATTGTCCTTACCATGTAAATGTTTAACTATGCGTTCTATGCACCCTTTCCTCTTCTTTCACCGCGTTTTCTCCTACTTATCTCTCCCTTCTGTCTACCATCTTCAGAACTGGAAGATCTACTTATTCGCGATGCGTCCACCGTCACCCGCCCCCACCACCACCGCCTACACCGGAAGTTTTTTTTCCTCACTCCTCTATAAATGTGTGAAAGGCCTTACCTCCTTTCCTACTCCTTTGGTTATATTGGCTCACTAGTCCTATATACAAGATAATAGAATGTCACTGGAGCACAAGCAACAAAGCCACAGTGGCAATTATTTTAATATTAATAACGACGATTATAATCATTCTTTCTACTAGAAGCACAAGGCCTCAAATCTGGGAGAAAGGGATTAATTCGATTACATCGACCTCAGTGCGTAATCGACCCCTAAAGGATGAAAGGCAAAGTCGACCTCGATGGAATTTGAACTCAGAACGTATCGGTAGACGAAATACCGCTAAGCATTTCGCCCGGCATCATAACGATTCTCCCAGCTCATCGCCTTAATAATAATAATAATAATAATAATAATAATAATAATAATAATAATAATAATAATAATAATAATAACAACTGCCCATATCCTACGTAAAATACTGTCTACAGGCCGCTAGTATTTACAGTGTTAAACATTTCGGTTTGCAAATTAAGGACTCCTCCATAGAGTAACTGCTGCATTTGTTGAGTATATAAACAGTTTGGCTGCTTGTTTCTCTGGAGATTGTCAGAATGATGTAGATGCCTCTGATGAGAACCCAATGAGGTTAGAAAATCGATTAAGGTAGTTCATCATGATTTTCAGTCTGCGGAGAAATGGCTAAAATTTGCCCTGTTTATAATTATACCATATATTACATATGTAATATCAACTTTTAAAAGAAACTTATAATTTTCATATGTTTTCTTAAACATACTCTAAAACAATACTACGTGCAAAACCAAATATATGACACTCTAGGCATAACACCAACTCGAACTTTGTCTATTGAGGTCTCTGGGTGAGATTTGGTGTCAACTTGTATGGTGTCAACAAAGCAAAAGTCAAACATATAATAATAATAATAATAATAATAATAATAATAATAATAATAATAATAATAAAATGCTCGGAGGCAGTACCAGGCAGTGACTCTCATGGCTTCTGATCTTAATTGATTGGAAGTGTTATCATGTACATTGTTTTGTCTTGGTATAAAAGATGGACTACAGCAAATATTCTGCTTAATACCACAAATTTGCCTGTTAGTTGTTTGACCTTAACCAGTTGAACATGTCCCTTGGTGGCTGACGATATGTGCATTTCTGATCATGAGCAGAAGTAGCGGGGAAGCATCATAGCCACGTGTTGAGAGGAATTCTTTGGGGTTTGAATAATTCACCTTTGGAAACATGGGTGCTTTGCTCAACATCCTTAAACAAACCTTATTCAGGGATCTTTTGAGCGGATAGGCTACTCGACCTGAAGAAAATTCTAACTAGGCCCCACCTGCGAGGTCATGCGCTGTTTATCTTGATATGAGATCACCATGTCACGCACATATGGTTGTGAGGCATGTGCCTGGTGTACCCTTATCAGACGGGTAGTCATGAGGGGTATCATGGGCTTCGTATATTTTACCCCAGTGTCACTTTGATGGCATGCATTGCTCTCTCACTCAATAATAATAATAATAATAATAATAATAATAATAATAATAATAATAATAATCTTTTCTACTATAGGCACAAGGCCTGAAAATTTAGGGGAGGGGACTAGTCGACCCCAGTGTTTCACTGGTACTTAATTTATCGACCCCAAAAGGATGAAAGGCAAAGTCGACCTCGGCGAAATTTGAACTCAGGACGTAGCTACGGGCGAAATGCTGCTAAGCGTTTCGTCTAGCGTGCTAACGATTTTACCGGTTCGCCGCCTTAATAATAATAATAATAATAATAATAATTCAGTACCAAGCAATGGCTCTCATGGCTTCTCATCTTAATCGACTAGAAGTATTATCATGTACATCGTTTTACTTTGGTATAAAAGATGCGCTACAGCAAATATTCTACTCAATACCACAAATTTGCTTGTCAGTTGTTTGGCCTTAACCAGTTGAACATGTCCCTTAGTGGCTTACGATATTTACATCTCTGTTCACGAGCAGAAGTAGTGGGGGAGCATCATAGCCATGTGTTGAGAGAAATTCTTTGGGGTTTGGATAATTCACCTTTGGAAACATGGATGTTTCGTTCAACATCCTTAAACAACCCTTATAGGCTACTCGACCTGAAGAAAATTCTAACTGGGCCCCACCTGCAAGGTCATGCGCTGTTTATCTTGATATAAGATCACCATGTCGCGCACATATGGTTGTGATGCATATGCCTGGTGTACTCTTATCAGACGAGTAGTCACGATGGGTAAACTGGGCTTCGTATATTTTACCCCAGTGTCACTTTGATGGCACGCACTGCTCTCTCACTCAACAATAATAATAATAATTATAATAATAATAATAATTAACACTAATACAACCCAGCAGGACAACTGAAAAAATAACTCTCAAAACTTGGAATATCTACTATTTCCTGTGAGTCTTTTAAATTTCCCTAAAAAAAATTTTGAAACTTACATAATTACAGTTCTCGAACACACAAACGATCATCTTTAAAAACTTTAATATCTACAACTTCTGTGAATACCTATCCTTTCCTTTTTCCCTTAGTATTCGAAAATGTAAACATCCTTTCTATTGTAAGAACACTACAGGGATCTTTTCTCTTATGGTTGCCAGCGTCAATTTTCCGTTCGAATCGATTTCATATTCAGTGTAATGATACACTATTATAGGCTAATTAATGACGTGAAAGTAATAATATAAATAAAGAGTTAATAGTAATTAAAGTTTGAACATCGTAATCCACAGACACATTCATGGCTGTTTCGATAGTAAGAAGCGGAACATGAGAACTCTTTTGTCTCTCAACGTGCTTGTTGCCATAGTAAGAAGCAAACCCAAGCAGTCTTTGAAAAGTCTTTTATCTGCGAAGAAGCACGTGTTGACAAACTTGACGCTGTGTTCTGTGTTCTGTGTGATTATGGCTGCAAGCTCCAGTAACTTCACTTCTATTATGGAAAAATGCAAACAGAGGAGGATATTTTAAAAATTAAAACCGAAAGTTAAATGTTTTTAAGCATATTTAAATTGTTTGTTTCATGTTTGTTTCTTTTTGTCATTGAGCATTGAAGTGGTTGTGAGGTGTGTTAAAAATAACAGCTAAATAAGATTTTTTTGGATAAATCTTTTAAATTAAAGTTTATTCGCCAACATTTCGCTCAGAGATTTAAAATTAACTGTTTTTCTCTTTTAAATTAACATAAACATTTATTTACATGAAAGAAAATTACCGGAGACCTTTCATCAAATTCTTCTAAATCTGTCTTTTAAAAATTGGGATCTCTTCAGTTTGGCTCACAGATTAAAAAAAAATTTTTTTTTAACTAAACAGTTTAAAACTTCGTTTACTACTGTAATTTCTCACGCTGAACACGGTTTATTTTCAACATTTTTGAGAAAATTTCATATTTTAGAAGTTATATCGTGTTAAAGCTGTCGTATTTGGATAATTTTAACAAATCAACGACGTGTATTCAGCTGAAGAAACCTACTGCTGTTCGCGATAACAATCCAATGCGAAAACATTCTAGAGAAATAGGGGAGGAGAAAATAACCGTTGAAGACCTCCCTGCCATGGAAGAAGTTAAAAACTTCTGGAAAAATATCTGGAATGATGAAAAATACTTACAATGAAAATGTAAACTGGGTTAGACGCACAGAAGGATCCTACCAAAACTTACCAGAATAAGCATGGGAAGACATCACAATAGCAAGCCTAAGGATGGCACTCACGAAGGCTCACTGGTGGAAATCTCTTGGTAATGATAGGGTGCCAAATTTCTAGCTCGCCTCGCTCCCGTGCGCACACGAAAAGTTAGTCCAGTTATTCAATGAAATTATAAGAGTTCCTACGAAAACACCCGATTGGTTTGCAAGAGGTATTACTTACCTATTCCCGAAGAATAATGAAACCAAATCTCCCCAAAACTATCGGCCCATAACATGTCTATAACCACGTATAAAACTTTAACATCCATCCTCGTGGAGAAAACATACAAATTTATGGAACAGAATGATATTTTCCCTACTGGCAAAAAGGGTGCCAACGAGGCTCATATGGATGCAAAGACCAACTCCTAATCAATCGCATGATCCTTGAGAACTGACATAACAAACGCGGAAGTCTCACTTCTGCATGGATTGATTATAAAAAGGCCTTCGACAGCATACTGCATTCGTGGATCTTGAAATCGCTGGATATTTTCACAATTTCTCCTGTGATTTCGAACTTCCTGAAGCACATGTCAATGTGGAATACGAATCTCCAATTATACCACTCTAATGGAGTACTGACTACAAAGAATATTAATATCAGCTGCGGCATTTTCCAAGGTGACTCACTTTCACCTTTAATTTTCTGCATAGCCTTAATACTCCTTACAAGTGAATTTAACAGAACAGGGTATGGATATAAAATTGGCGACAAGAAAATAAGTCATTTTATATGGATGACTTAAAACTCTATGACAAAGACGATAATGAACTTGAAGGACTAATACGTACTGTGAAAGTATTCATTGATGACATTGAGATGGAATTTGGTCTTCGTAAATGTGCCAAAGCCACTTTCCAGAAAGGGAAACTGAAGACCTCACATTCAGTGGTGTTGGATGTTGACACAATCATAAAAGAATTCGAGCAGGAACACACTTACAAAACCTCGGAATAAATGAGGGCTCTGGCATTCAACTTGCAAGTATGAAAGAGATCATGAAGGAGTGTTACAGGAGAATTTGAACAGTCCTAACATCCGAGTTAAATGCATGTAATAAGGTGTTAGCTATAAATTCCTTAACAGTTCTGGTTGTTATTTACAGTTTCAGTGTGTTGAACTGGAATATGAGCGAAATAAGGAAGATTGACAGGAAAATCCGTAAGCTGCTGACTTGAAATAAGATACATCACCCAAACAGACGCAGATCGTCTTTACCTAGCCAGAGCTCAAGGAGATCGAGGCTTGATCCAATTTGAAATCTCTTACAAAAACACCATAATTGGACTGGCAAGAAATCTGGAAACATCAAACGACTGGGAACTAAAGCTCGTTGAAAACCATGAAAGACGTAAGAAGCTTCATTGTCTTATGAAGAAGAGCAAAAAATTTTCAAGTAAATTTATGCATAATACCCAGGTTGAACAGCACGAAGGAAGTGCACCAACTGTAGTTGCACAGAAGGTGAAATCAATAACAAAGCAAAATGCGCTTGAACAATTTGATGACAGGTGGGAACAAAAACCTCTGCGTAGCAAATATGTGGCCCGTAGCAAACAAGCTGACGTAGACCAGAAGCTACGGAGCTCAGGGCTAAATGCAGAGAGTGAAGGCTTTATCTTGGCCTCGATTTAAAAACTGGGTTAGATAGGTCTCCTTAGTCACCTTGGTGACAACCTGTCTGTGGCCAACGGCTTCACCCTTGTTATGAAGGCGGATGGATCGTGACTCCGTAGCCAACTTCCAAGTAATGGTTAGACAAAGATACGAGACCGCCGGTGTCATCTTTTTCCCAATGAGAACATTGGACATGGTATAACTAGCAAGTGTCCATGGTCACCAGGACTTAGAAATGAGAATAGAAATAAATTCCAGCTTGCAGGTAGTAAGAGCTCTTCAGTCTTGGTTGACAATCTTTCTAAAGATTGTGTCTCAATAAAAATACGGTAGGTGGCAAACTTTCACAGCACAAACCAAACGTCAATATTGAGTGAAAATTTCCAATACAAGTGCATCGAATAACAGTGTGAATGAGTCTGAAACCAACAGTGAAGGTCTTCGCTCGGCTGGTGCCCTGTGGTTTAGCAGTGTAGCCTTGTCGTCATCCAGAGACTGCCCATACTTAAAGTCAAAGGCAGTGAAAAAGATTGGACAAGGGGACAGACCGAATTGTGATTGAATGCTGGATAAGAAGTGAATCCAGTAGAAGGGAATTCTGATGACGCATGAAATCAAAATGGGATGAATTAAGACTCTCTGAGATAAATGAGCAACGGCTGGTCGATTAGGCAATAAGAACAAATGTATGGTTAATAGACATAGAAATTGAAGAGATAAAGAGGGAAATAGAAAACTGATAATATTGCATCAGCAGATAGCGTGCCTATTGAAGACAGAGAAACGAATGGTGGCAGTGAAGATGCAGGCAAGATATAAATGCATTGTCAGCAGATGAAGCAGAAGTTATATTGCAAGGATACGATGATGATCAACAAGATGTAGTGAGGGTGATGTACCGATATACTAGAGAAAACCAGGATCAAACACCTACCTATCTGAGATATATTGATAGATGCAAGCTAAAAGCAGAACCGAAAAAAAAAAAGTATTTGTTATTGAACTGTTTCGGAAGGGAATTATAATTGTAATCAACAAGATCATTAGAGCTGCAGCAAAGATTGTCACGGAAAGAGTTGGATACAAAAGAAGAGAACAAACAATACGTAAAGAACCATATCGGTGAAGGCGAAATTGGGAGAAACGAAGTTAAAAAGACATTTGGGATAAGATATTAGGTTGAAAAAAGGAGAATTACGAAAGCGTAAGAATAAGGCTGGAAAGAACATGTAGTATAAAAGATAAAGGATATGATGTTGTATTGGAAGAATTGAAACAAAGAGTAGTGGTAATCAAGGCAAAATTGGAAAGCTATAATAATAGAACAAAATAATTCAGGCAGAAAAGATTGTTTGAAGCCAATCAGAGAAAACTGTTTCAGGAATTAGAAGGGCAATTACACCTAACATTGGCACCTAGTATAGACGAAAGAAGAGTCTTGGAGTGGGAGCTGGAATTTGGGATCAACTTGTAGATAATGCGAAGTGGCTGCATAAAATCCAAGATAGATTAAGAAATATACAAGGTCAAGACAACATAAAAATAGATATAGAAACGATAAAAAGACAGATAAGAAAAATCCAGAGCCGGATGGTGTCAAATCTGAGAAGGCTTCTTCAGAAAAGGATAACAACAGTTGGATAGATGCTTGGAAGAAGACTCAGTACCCAGTTGAATGACAAAAGAAAAGACCTTGTTATGTGTCAAGGAACTTGAAAAGGGTAACATTGTATCCAACTTTCATCCAATAACATGTCTTCCGCTGTGTAAACTACTGTCAGGTGTTTTGGCTGGTGAGTTGTTTGGATACTTAGAAAAATGGGAGCTGCTGCTGATTGAACTGAAAAGGTGTCGAAAGAGGAGCCAAGGAGGGAAATATCAGCAATTAGTTGACAAGCTAATCATTAAAAACTGTAAGAGAAGGCACACAAATTTGAGCATGCCATGGATTGATTAACATAAAGTATATATGATACAACAATCATAGGTAACAAGAACTATGGAAATATATAGAGTAGCAGAAAAAATGCAATGCCTTATATGGAACAATGTGAAATGTTGGAGAACTGAATTGACAACTAGGAATCAAGTATTAAGAGAAGTGAAAATTAGGAGAGAAATCTTCCGGTAAGATAGTATAATCACATTGAGCTTTGTGCTGGCAATGATTCCTTTGAATGAAATATTGTGGAAGACCAAAGTTGGGATATGAGCTGGGAAGTGAGATAGGAAAGCCTAATTATCTGTTATTTATGGATGATTTGAAGTTGATCACAAAAAAGCGAGGCAGAATTGGACAGCCTAGTTCATTCTGTGTGAATTTTCTCAAATGATATCAAGATGGAGTTTGGACTTTCAAAATATGCTGTGATGGTGACGAGACGAGGAAAGTTTGTCAGAACAGAAGGTATGTGTATGCCAAGTAGTGAAACAATGAAGGCAGTTGAACCTGAATCCAGATATAAATACCCGGGAATACCTGAGGCAGATGAAATTAAGGATGATGATATGAAAGAAAAGACATAGAAAGAGTATCTGCAGTGATTAAGAAAGGTATTGGATTCAAAGTTAAATGTCAGAAACATAATTTCGGCAATAAACTCGTGAGCAGTTGTAATAGTTCGGTATGGAGTTGGAATTCTGAAGTGGTCAGAGGATGAGTTAAAGGAGCTGTGCAGGTAGACAAGAATTCACGCACAGACATTTATCGTCTATATACAAGGAGAGCAAATGGAGGAAAGGGGACTGATAAGTGTGAATATTGAACATGGGAACTTGTTGAGATATCTAATCCAAAGTGAGGAATCCTTGCTAGTGGCAGAGACGAGGGCATATAGAAAGCAGGAACAAAACAATAAATACAAGAAGGATATGAAAAAGAACTACCCAAAAAGGGACTACAAGATCAATTCCAAGTAGTCACAACTGAAACTGCAGGAGAATATAGGTCGAAATTGGTTAAAGAAAGGAACATTTAAAAAGTAGACTAAGAGCACTAGACTTGCAGCACAAGACCAAGCTTTGATCACAAATTGGAGAGTCAACCTTAAGTGTCTCCACTGTGCCGAATCTGTGACAGAGTTGATGAAACCATTTCCTATATTGTAAATGGATGCCCTCAACTTACCCAAAACCAATATAAGCTATGGCGACATGAGGAGGTAGCTGTATTGGAAACTCTGTGAAAAGTGGGGGCAAGAAATGGTAAGGGAGCAAGAAATGGAAAAGTGGAGGCAAGAAATGGTACTAAAGCAAACCGCAGAGAATGGTCGAGTCTGAGACTTGCAAAATCCTGTGGAATTTCTCAATCCAAACGGACCAGATGCTTAAACACAACAAACCAGACCTAATGATGGTAGACAAGTTAATAATAATAATTCTTTCTTTATTGGCCACAAGGGTCGCATACAACAAAAGGATGATACAACACAAAGGACAGTGGGTGTTTACATGTAGCACATGTAAACAGTAAAAAAAAACAATGACAGTTAACAATAAAATCCCTTACAAGTTGGAAATTTTATTATTTAATAAAAGGGCACTTCAAGCAGGTACCCCTCTCTTCATTGCCTCCAGCCTACAATCGCATGTTGAGAGTAGGCTCCTTTATAGGGGTCATCCTCGCCAAGTTCATCCACCTTTCAACAGTCCTTTCAATTTCGTCCACCACACACTACCTCTTCTGCCACCAGAGAAATAAGGCGGTGGGGCGATCCTCACGATAAACACGATCGACAGCCGGATCCACCCTACACACAACTGTTCGACAGAGTTCTACAACTCAGCAATGTCCGGACACCGGACGATACATGCAAAACAGTTTCGTCAAGTCCGTTTGGCAGCACTTCTGTGCCTGTAGAG
This sequence comes from Octopus bimaculoides, assembly GCF_046866305.1. Lineage (NCBI taxonomy): Eukaryota > Metazoa > Mollusca > Cephalopoda > Octopoda > Octopodidae > Octopus > Octopus bimaculoides. The sequence continues at coordinate 76,117,518 of NC_142935.1, forward strand.
CTTACCTCGAACCGGTAGAGCATTCCGGTAGCAATGTAAGGTCAGGGATTTCTAGAAATTATCCATAGGCTCCGCTCCCAAAGTCCTCTGGAAAAGCCAATTGATCTTCCTCGACGCCTAGAACATTACCGAGGACGTCGTCGCTCTTGCCTGCCATTAACCCCTATAGGACTCCACGGTGGAACTTTCACTGACTGCATTACCCGACTGTCAGAGGGCTGTGCCAAGCACCCTGTCTCGGTTTACGCTTGATCCAGGACTGCAGCTCCGTCAATGAGAGGAGCTGTGGAAATTCCTGTTTGACAAACGGTTACCACACCGCCAAGGAATCGCTGGAGATGTAGCAGCCTCAGCACATGTTTACGAATCATTAGCCACGGCATACCCAGATCTCCTTGCAGTAGCTACTGATAGCAAATGGACCGTCTGACATAGCAGAAGAGTAAGTGCTTCAGCTTGATCAGCAACGAAGACGGGCAATGGATGACGGTCAGGCAGTAGTAGATGACGAAGGAAATGCACGCGTTTGCCACCACCGCCTGACCTTTCAGGAATAGTTTCCATTCGCTCCATTTCACGGTAAGACTGGCTACCCTGCTCGTCACTTCCCCATAGTTCTTGTCCATCTGGGGGTCCGGACCAAACTAGATCCCAAGCAATTTAATTGGTCACTCCGCATCCCTCACGATGCTGTCAGGCGGCATGGACCTGCCTTTCCAGGCGCCGAGCTGCAGGCTACTAACTTCTCCTGGTTAATCTTTGCTCCTGTCACCGCTTCGTACTCCCTTAGAGTTATGCTCATCACCGAGATGTTCAACACGGTGGCGTCGTCCGCATAAGCTGAAACGCATCTTCTGTGATCTAGTTTACGCGGGATGCGCCTCGAAGGAGAGTCGGCACATACGGAAGAGCAAGAGCGGGCATCATTGACGGACCGAATGTGCGATGCTAAACGACTATGATAGGTGGACATTTACTTTGACAACCGACCAGATATAGCTGTACATTGTGGCAATCCAGGTTCTGAAAACGGGTCCGAAATCAGCATCAAGTACTGCTGGTAGATCCAGTCAATAACTTTCGGTTGATCCAAATTGATCAGGGCCCCACCTAAACCAGGTTCCTTACCTACTCTCTCGATGATGTAACACTCGAAGGGGTGTTTGTCGTAAATAGATCCGTTTGGGATAACGCATGTTTGTGCATCACCGATCAGTCTATCTACGACAAGCACCAACCCATTGGCTAACGTCTTGGCCAAGACCGTGTAATCTGCGTTTCGTTGGGTCACGGTCCTAAAACTATCGATATGGACTCCCTTGTTCGTGTTCTTTCTCAGAAGCATCACTACTCCTCGGTTCAGAGCACTGGGAATTCTCCCGTTCTGCTGCCTGCTGCGGAAGACATCTGCAATGGGATCACCAAACAAGTTTGGCGCATGAAGATAAAGCTCGAAGGTCAGGCCATCCAATCTCGGACACTTCTGCAACTAGTCATCACGTCACGTATGTCTTTATCTGTTATCAACATTTCGCAGAAGTCCGCATCCCTAGTCGAAAGCCGCAGCAGACTGCCGGGGTAGGAGGTGAAATCTACCCCCGTACAGTTCATCAAAGCGCCGTTGAAATTCCGCACTCATCTACTTAGGCTTGAGTAACAAGAGCCCGGTCCGGCTCGTCCCGGTCCGTCAAAGACTGAATTGTAGCTTTGTTGTCACATTGCACCTTTGACACCTGGACCCATCAAACAGCTTTCATTTCATCGTGTCTTAGAGCGCGTGCCCTAGCTCTGAGAATGCAAACTTCGTGCTTGACATCGAAAACTTGGTCAAGAGCCAATCTCGCCGCCAGCAGGTCGGTCGTTATGCTTCCAAACTAGGTCTTCCTCTAACATAGACTTCCCTGTGGCTATCTCTGTACTAAACCCTAATGCCTCTGGTATGATAGCCCTTTTAAGGCCATCCATCATCTATTGATGACGATTGTACCCGATAACTTCCAATGGACTAACTTGCTAACCCAGTCTCTGAAATTTTGACACGCGAGAAAGACCCGGTCAGCACAGTGTCCAGGGTCCTGACTATAGAGCGTATCTAGGTCGAACATAGCAACCACAAATTTGTGGTCTGTATAACCGACGAACTTGAATTGTGGACTACTTACGCTACTTCTAACTACTGGTCTAGAAAATACGCTGTCTAGATACGATCTGGATCATTCGATGCTATTTGCTCAAGTCCAATTGGTATATTGAGAAATCCAGTCGGTACATATCAGTCAATAGAAAGCGACTAAGCAGGTTTGTGAAGCTTTTACACCCACCTCTCTTATCAATTAACAGCACACAGTCCAGATGTGCTTCGAAGAGGACATTCCACTCGCCCACTAGTACTAGAGAACAAGACACTCTAAGAAAAATCTCCAAATGTCAGAAGAAATCTGGCCAGCCCAGTCGGAGCGTACACAGTCACTCGTCTAAAAGCACTACCGTCGCTGCAATTCGCGTCCAGTACCACCACAAAGTTACCTTCTGGGTCCAAGAAGATCGACCGCATTACGAGGCCTAGACCTTTCAGGAGCAGAACCACCACTCCGCGTCTTCCCGCCCCCATTCCAGATTGAGTACGAGATGCGAAAATCTCAAAATTACCAAAAATGGAATCAAAGGCGCGTGTCGGAAATCCTGGTTTCTCTGACGGCTATCACATCAAAATCTAGCGACCTGAGGCCATTGAGCAGGCGACCTTGCTTCTATGGCGATCCAGGCCATGTGCATTTATACTGCCCACTCTTAAGATCGTCATTTTAGCCAGAAAGAAGAAAAGAAGGAAAGAGGTAACTTACCTTAAAGTTTTTCTAGAAGGCACTCGTATGTGTGAAAATTTGTTTTTTGTATGGGGTTCCTTGGGGAAACTCTTTAGATCCCCACCTCGTTACCTGATGTATTGCCAGAAGACTCCGCCTCGGACGAAGGTTTGTTGTTTGTTCCTTCTCGAGCCATACCTGGCTCATCAGGACCGATTTCCCGGTTTCATTGGTGTATAGGTTCTCCACCTGAACGGGACGCCGGTCTGTCGCATGTGAGCTGCTAGATGCAGGAGGAAAGAGTGAAAGTTGTGGCGAAAAAGTCAGCAGAAGTTTGCCATTACCTTCTGCAGGAGCCGCGTGGAGCTCAGGTGTTTCGCTCATAAACACACACATCGCCCGGTCTGAGATTCGAACCCGCGATCTCTCGACCGCGAGTCCGCTGCTCGAACCACTAGGCCATGTACTTCCACTCGGACGAGGGTACGGGTATGTTTTCTCCTGTGATTATATCTGTGATTTTTCTAGTAGGTGGGGGTAAGCCAGGACAGGGAGAGAGAGAGAGAGAGAGAGAGAGAGAGAGAGAGAGAGAGAGAGAGAGAGAGAGAGAGAGAGAGAGAGAGTAGAATTAGGATGTCCCCTGCGTGGTGATTATTTCTTAATTGTTAATATTCTCCGCTGCATTAGTTGCTACTACGAACAGAGTTGATGTTGATATCGGTGTTACTGCTGTCATTGCGGTTGTGAATGTTGTTGATTTTTCTGTTGCTGATGATGTTGTTGATGATGTTGGTCCAGATTTCATTACCCTCCCTCTCTGTTTTTTCCGTGCTACTACAGTTGGTACTGCTTCTGTTGTTCCACAATCCTGCTGATGTTGTTGCGATGATTGTGCTAGCAGGAGTGGGGTTCTCTTTTCTCTTGTCTTTTTGTGATTGTTGGGGTAGAATGCCCTGAGGTGATCGCTGCCCCAACACACTTGGAATCTTTATTTTCTACCCTCCACAAGCAAATGCAACTCCATTCCATTTTCAGGGAGATCGCACTTGAAATTCCTTTCAGATACTCCAGTTTGATATGGAGGAATATCCCTAAATAGATGCTAGAAAAGATCCCCCGTTCTGTCCACTGAACATCCAGTAGTTTGTCACTACCCTCAAAGGTCACACAGGATACCAGCCTCCACAAATCGTACTCCGGTGGGACACCTGGAATTTTTACTCGGGCCGTTCTTCGACCAAGTACGTGGGGGTACAAAGTAATATCCTCGCTCATCCTCACAGAGATGCACCAGTAACATATTGTTCTTTTTTAAATATCATTTAAGAATTCTTGCTGGGGTTCTACTGACGCTTTCCTCCCGATAATCTTTCTATAACGAGCTGCCTCCTCTGACTTTCTCTGCTTGTCTTCATGGATGAGTTGAATTAGTTCCCTTTGCTTTGCCACACCCACTTTGGCGGTGGTAGTAGTGCTGCTGCTACTGTTGCCGCCATCACCAACAAGCTTGCACACACTTCACAGTTGAGTGAGTGAAGGAAGGGGAGGGAAGTTTTCGGTTGTAAGAGGGTTGGTGGGAGGAAGAATTTTCCCCTTCAATGTCTCATTGGTGGGCGTGTTCCTTGTTGACAGGGCTATCTTGAATATGGATTTTTTCCCTCTAAACGGTACCCGGGCACTTTTTTTAGGCAAATGTGTCTCCTAAAGGATAAAAACAACAAAATACCAGCCAAAAGTAGTGATCTTAATGATAAAAGTCAAGAGAAATTGTAAACAAACAGATACTAAACAGATGAAGACAAAGATTTTAACAGAGACTTATAATGCATGGTCAAAAATATGTCCGAACTATTCCACAGCGAATAATAATGAGATAACCTTGATCGCCAACTTAATGAGGAGATTGTGTTGGAACACAAAATACCGCGTTATTTACTTTCAGAGAATCTCTCATAAGGACTCGAGGTGCATAAAAACACTCGAAATTATATGGTTGACAGATGAGAATCGTCTGCCACGGTCGCCGGAACCGCCAGATCGCGTGATTTCACTCTGCTATGTGTGTCTCAGTGACAGATGTACATCAGCGCGATAACAACTGAATCTCCCGTCAACGATATATAGAATTTCAGTGTCTATTCAGGCATTGGTGTCACAAATAGCCAGTGGGATTATTAAAAATAACTAATAGCGACAGAAGTTGTATTAATGCCAAAAGATAATCTTGATCTCCAACTTAACGCGGAGGTTGTTAGGACACAAAATACTGCGTTATTTACCTTTAGAGAATCTCCCATAAGGACTCGTGTTAAGCTGGAGATCAAGATTACCTTTTTGTATAAATACTGCTTCAGTCGCTATTATTTATCATTTAATAATAAATAATGGTTTCAAATTTAGGCGCATGGCCAGCAGTTTCGTGGGAGGGGTTTAGTTGATTTGATCGACACCAGTTCTCAACTGGTACTTGTTTATCGTCCCCAAAAGAATGAAAGATAAAGTCGACAACTACATAGGTACCTTCAGGTTATGACCATCTCAAATTTCTTGCTTATGGAACTTATCAAAAGCGAAGAAAGTCCGCTAATTTCAGGATACGGTGTGTAATTTCGCCCATACGAAAACGCATATATATTGTAACATTATTTTTTTAGAAAAAAAAACAAACAAAACAAAAAACAAAAACAAAACTACACTTTCTTCTTAGCCAAAAGGCTGCTTCTCTGCTTTCTAGCGAAAATTAGAGTATAGTAAACAATTTGAAAAAAAAAAAAAAGAAACTATAATTATACATATACAGAGTGACCCCCAAAATGTATACACACTGTATCAGCTGATAATTCAATTTCCATTTCCTTTTAGTTAATTAGAAATAACAGAGGGAGCCAGACTACGCTTTGAACAGAGAGAATTAGTCGTAAAGTGCTGATGGAAGTTTGAAAAAGCAGTCGAAGTGCAAAGGTATTTTAGGAGGGAGTTTCAAACAGATCCACAAACGCGACATAATCACTGGAATTAGAGATAAATTTGAAGCTGATGGAACTGTTCAGGATGTCCACAAGAAACGTTCCGCCAGACTGTGGACATCAACGAGCCCAAATAAAGCAAAAAAGTGTACTAGATACATAGAGGCAGAGTTCGAGTAAATCAGTGAAGCAAGCAAGCCATGAGAAAGGAATTCCGAAATCAAGCGTTCATCGCATTTTGAAACGCTGTCATTGGAAAAGTTACATTCCAATAGTCCATGCTCTCAATGAAAATGATGCGGGCCAAAAAGTGAAGCTTTGCGAGTGGCACTTGGCAAGATGTGTAGGAGATGCATACTTTTCAACAAAGATAGTTTGGAGTGTTGAGGCTAAATTGAATTAAATGGCTCAGTTAACTGCTACACTTGTTAGTTTCTTGCCAGATGTATTCTGGGATATTTAATACCAGAGGTGGAATTTGCAAGTGTGTTGAAATGGCAGTTTAGTTTTTTCATCTTTCTGTTTATCATACTCGTTGTTGTTGTTTCCATTTTCATTGATGTTGGTGCTGTTTCGGTCAGCACTGGTGATGCTAGCTGCTTTTGTCTAATATGGAAAAGGCAGCGTGACCTCACTTCCCCGACTATCCGCCGAATAATTCGACGCCATTTTTTTTTTATGTTTGAAAGAAATGAAACAAATTCCACCCTGAAGGACAACAATACAAAGCTATGGAGCTCCTCAAAACCTTTGGGACTTTACATAACCTACAGAGCACAATTTTGAACATAGAAAGACAGTTTTAACAAAACTTACGAACAAATCGAAACGATATGTCGCTGCCTTCACCATCACCCCGCTTATTTTATCGACCCTGAAAACATGAAAGGCTGAGTTAACCTCAGCGGAATTTGAACTCGGAATGTAAAGACGGTATTAGTCCGGCGTGCTAAAGATTCTGCCAGCCGCCACCTTAACAACAACACTAATAATGATTTCAAATTTTGGCACAAAGCTAGCAATTTCGGTGGAGGGGTTAGTCGATTACATCGATCCCAGTGTCCAACGGCTACTTTTTTTATCCATCCTAAAAGGATGAAAAGCAAAGTCGACCTCGGTGGAATTTGAACTCAGAATGTAAGGACAGACGACATGCCGCTTCGCATATTGCTGGGCGTGCTAACGATTCTGCCAGCTCACTGCCTTCTAACAGAAGAAAAGGAAAAAAATCCTTTCTAATAAAGGCATAAGGCCTGAAATTTTTGGGGAGGAGACTACTCGATTACATCGACCCCAGTGTTTCGCTGGTACTTAATTTATCGACCCCGAAAGGATGAAAATCAAAGTCGACCTCGGTGGAATTTGAACTCAGAACGTAAGGACGGACGAAATGCCGCTAAACATTTTGTCCGACATGCTAACGATTCTGTCAGCTTGCCGCCTTGCAACAAACAAAAAAAAGAAACAAAAAAAAAACATCATTTCAAATAATTCTTTTAATCTTTTATTCTTTTACTTGTTTCAGTCAGTTTGACTGTAGCCATGCTGCAGCACCGCCTTTTAGTCGAAGAAATCGACCCCTGGACCTATTCTTTGTAAGCTTGGTG
>NC_142935.1:76132394-76152394 GCF_046866305.1 Octopus bimaculoides
TCTTTTCTTCCTAGGACTTTTTGATGGTGAGTCCGCGTTACTCTTTTTCCTCTTCACCACTGTATACTGTTCTTTCATACTTTGTTCTTCTACGGTTGAAACCTCTTCTTGTTGTTGTTCTTTCTCTATCCCCTCCTCTTCGTGTTTCTAGGGACACTTAGCTTTTATGTGTCCCCGTACTCCACATTGATAGCATACGGGAAGTCTTCCTTCCACTACAACTCTCAGCTTCGTCTCGTCCGGCAACACCAATTCTTCTGCAATTCTGTGGAGGTCTGGTAAACTGATGTGAACCGACACCTCAAGGCGGTATCCCCAACAGTTTACCTCCGTAGTTCTTGTAATTTTCAGTATTTTGGTGTCCTCCTCTGTAAAATAGAGGATGGTTGCCACCAGCCACGCCTCGTCAATTTCTGGGGGTACTCTACCAATCCTTACTCTGGCCGCACGTTTGCAACAGTAGGTTGGTAGTAGCACCCACTCAGTTGATCTCAAAGGCACAGTGGAGTGTTTTATCGCTTCTTGTTCACTCGCGAAGCGTACCTCCACTGTGCCGTCTTTCTTTCCTTAGGTGTAGTACGTCGTTAAATCTTTGACTTCTCTCAAGCATTCTTCAACCTCCTCCACTGCTGCTACTTCCAATCTTTTTGTTGCGATAGACAGCGTTCTCTATACTATTGTTTTTTCTCTCTGTTTTTTTCTATAACTTCCTTAGGGGGTGTCAGCCTCAGGCTGTCTCCTTCCTTTCTCATTAGTTTCATTCAGTTCAGTTTCTCTAACTTGCAGTATATCTGCTGTTAGACTCTTGCCAGTTACCTCAGCGAAACTGCTTGCTGGTACTGGTTTACCTTCCATAATATTATCCACAACTTCACCCATAAATGGGGAAGAAAAACAAAAATTCAGGCAACAATAAATGCAACAATTCAGTAATAAAACAATTTAACAATAACAATGTAACAATAACAAAACTCACATGGAGAGAACACGCATCAAACGCAGCCGGGAATCAAACGACTCGAGACAACTCCAACGTCCTCTCAACGATTAGCCAGAAATGATTTTTAAAACGAGATATCTGAAATAAACTCGACTGCTCTCACAAATGAGAATACTAAAAATGAACCAGACCACTCTCAAAAATTAAGTAAAAAAGCTGGAAAAATAATCCAGAATCCTTGTCTGGTACCTGATCGATCCCAATGGTAGTCAGGTGGCTGTAGAAAATTTAGAAGCAGTAATAAGTAGTTTATCCGTATCTAATACAAGCCAAAGTTAACAAATTCACCATTCAAAATAGTTTCAAAGGTGGAGGTAATAATAAGTTCTCCTCAGGAATTTTTAAATGAACAGCATGGGACCTCTTGGTTTTCTCTTCTCTTAAATTCCAGCCTTCCTTTAGTATTCCTGTTGTTTTAGATCTATGTATAGATGTATGTATATATGTAAGTATATGTAAGTGTTAATATGTATGTATAATATATAATATATACATCATAAAAATATGTTAGTGTTATTTTATTTCTGAACGGTTTTGCTGCCGTTTGTTTATGCAGTTTGATTTCTTTATCCGTCAGTATCTACTAAAATAGAGACGCGAGTAAAATTAATTATAGAGAAACGAAAATAAAACTTTGGAAACAGCCTAAAGGGAGATAATTGAGAAGGACTTGAAAGTCAACGTAAGATCGTAATCATGTAATGTAAATATAACAAATAATCCAGAATCCTTGTCCGGTACCGGATCGATCCCAAAATCTAATCAGTTCGTGCCAGTCACGAAGCCAAACATCCCTGAAAGCTTCATCCGAATCCATCTAGCGGTTCTTGAGATATCTTGTGCACGGACAAACAAACAAACACAACTGAAAAACAATACTTCTGCCTTCGCTAAGGCGGAGTTAATAATTGGAAAATACGAAAAATCTAGACTATTACAGACAATTTGAACATGGTCGTGTATTAAATGAAAAGAAAAGGTGTTTCCTATACATATACATACATACATACATACATATATATATACATACACACACACACACACACACACACACACACACACACACACACACACACACACACATATATATATATATATATATATATATATATATATATATATATATATATATATCAATTAGAAAATGGAGGATAATATGCTGTACCCAACGACCTGCAGACAGTGTATTCCGTTGAATTAATTAACTTATTTTGTAACTAAAATGACAAAAACCACAAAATACAAATGTCTATGACAAACCATAACCCCGATTGTCAATATAACATGGTTTTCTTATTGCTATATAAATTTAGGGTAAAATAACCCCCCTTTTACCCGCACCCACTTATTACACTTGGTATAACACTAGTGTAATAATAATTGGGTACCTTCTCAGCAGTATATTGGATAGATACTATCCCTTAGTGGGTTGAATCCTCAACCCCTAACTCTCTTGCATTGTGCACCAGCATGACCGCAGCCACTTGGCTGAAACACATAAATAAATAAATATATATATATATATATATATATATATATATAACCTATATAGGCGCTTCTTTAATATTTCTAGGCGCCTATTAGAATAATTTCTAACAATAAAAAGTGCGTCGTCTCTATACAAACCCCCTCTTAAATCGGGGAACTCTTTATTTATGTTATCGGAAAGGTAGATTACCACTAAGTCTGTCGCTTCAGCCGAGTCCGGCGAGCCCATTGTAATATCAAAGAGATTAGAGGTGTCATTTCTTGCCCATAGTTTGTTATCGAATTCGATGACAGATTTACGGGCCGTAAGTACAACATTGATTTTCCTAATATTTAAATAAGTAAATTTCCTAGCGAAGATAAGAGCACTGTTCAAAATAGTGGAGTTAATTGAAGAGTAATAATTTTGTCTATTTGCAGGAATTTCTGTTTATCCTTACTTTGTATATTGGAGAACCAGTCTAATGCACTTTGGGTGTTACTTCATAGTTCTAGCTTAATTTTGTTTTTCAGCGTTGGTAGGTATTTATCCAAAATTACCTTACTTAGTTTACCTATATCCGATTTATTAGGGCATATTAATCTAACTTGTATTTTATTTAGGAAGTTATCCTTATGGTCCTTAATTATAATACGGGGTCTGATTGGTGTAAATGGTTCTGCCTTATCATCTAAGTTAAAGTCCAGCATAATCTTGGCTTCTAAATTTATTTTCTTGAGTGTATTATTAGGGACTATCTTATACTTTTTAGTAATTTCCCTTTGGATGAGTTCATGGTAGATATTAGGGTCAATGTTGTAGATATTCTTAGTTTTATCAGAGTGTGTTAGAATTCTATTATTTGTATCAAGTTCACGAATAAGATTCTTGAGCTTCCTCTGGGACGGGTTGTGTCTGTGGGGGGTGGTTCTTAAATTTAATGTTCTTAATAATATTCCATACTTCTTGCTCAAAAGTATCCAGGTCCTTGTTAGTTGGTGGTGCTTTTTTAGATTTAAAGATATGCTTGGTAAGTTCATTAATTTCTGTGTTACTGGTATTGGAAGTATTTGTAGTATTTCAAGTGATAGAATCCAACTATGATAGTAAACTAGAGTAGGCCGGGGAAAATTGTGGTTAAGAGTTGGTTCCACACTCCTCAAAACGCTGGAACACCCGAACCAGATCCTCCTACTTGTTACTATGTAATTGTCTCCGAGACTCAAAGAGTGGCACGTGTGCTGTACAAGCGTTTATCATTATAATCCAATGACGAATAGATGTCCCTTTATGGTGACCGAGAAATTATATCTAGACTAAAACCTTAAGAAATGTTTTGCGTTATTTTTATTTATATTATCACTTATTGTCTTTATGCAACGTGGTAACCGATCTACATAGATTCTCACACAATCCAGGGAATTACAGTTTTGTTTTATTTTCAATGACACTGCATATAAATTCTTCTTTATATTTTCTTTTAGATTCCACGAGAAAATCCTAAATAGAATATCTATTACAAATTCAATGACTCCTCAAAAGATAAATTTGGAAATTTCTTTTCCAAACTACTGACAAAATCAGTTTTCTTCTCTGAAACTACAACTATTTTCTTAAATCATAGTATATTAAGAAATGTAGAATAACATCTGTAGCTGTTTCAGTTTATTTCAGCGATTTTGAGGTCAATCATTTTCTCTTAGTTTAGCGCACGCCTTACATTTTTCTATTATATAGATGTTGTGGTCAACGAAACTAAAGGCCATGTCATTGTTGGCAGAATCGTTAGCACGCCAGGCAGAATGCAAAGTAGCATTTAGTTCGTTTTTATATTTCATGAAGTCGACTTCCTGCAGAAAAAAATTTTAATCGTGCATCGTAGCTCAAGAAAACGTTTGATAAAAAGCAATTTGTTGGTTTTCTTTGACTTGTATTTTAGAGAGGAACATAAGGGAATTTGTAATGATCATGCATTGTGTATGTATGTGTGTATATATATATATGTATGTTTACACATACACACACGTGTGTGTGTATAAATATATGTATGTATGTATGTATGTATGTGTATGTATGTATGTATGTATGTATGTATCTATATATCCATATATATATATATATATATATATATATATATATATATATAAATGTAAGTATATACACGTATATACGTAAGTATGCATATATATGTGTGCATATGTGTGTATATATTTGTGTATATAGAGTCAGTTTTGACCAGCTACCTACTTGGTAGCAAGGTTGTGAAGGAAAGCGTTTTGTTCATCATCTTAAGAAATGTTTGCAGATTCTTATTGTACCAGATGTTGCAATCATTTGTGGTGTATGAATAAAGAAGTTGTGTTCTCTTCCCAAGAACCAAAGTTCAGTCATACTCTGGTACGTATCCTATTGCTCCAATAATAATATTAGGTATGAAGCTAAAAATGTTATCTTGGCTAGTGGATTTGCAAACTCCTTATCAATGGTACATAGATGTCTTCTTTCTCCTGTATTTTTCTAACCACATTAGTGTTCAGAGGGCAGCTGATTTTCACAACTGAGCATATCTATCCCTTGTGGTCATATATATATATATATATATATATATATATATAATACAAATAATAAATGATTATATGCATATATACGTACATGTATGTACATACCTACATCTACATGTATATATAGATGCATATCTGGGTACAGGTGTTGCAAAAAAACGTGGACAAAATGATAAACAGGGTATAGAAAACACACAGGCCACATAGAGAACATTTCCTTCATTAGCTGCCACCATTCTATACATATATATAGGCGTAGGAGTGCCTGTGTAGTAAGTAGCTTGCTTACGAATCACATGGTTCCGGGTTAAGTCCCACTGCGTGGCACCTTGGGCAAGTGTCTTCTACTATAGCGTCGGGCCGACCAAAGCCTTGTGAGTGGATTTGGTAGACAGAAACTAAAAGAAACCCGTCGTATATATGTATATATATATATATATATATATATATATATATATATATATATATATTTGTGTGTGTGTGTGTGTATGTTTGTGTGTCTGTGTTTGTCCCCCAGCATCGCTTGACAGATATATATATTATATATGGTCATATATACAATGGCGGACTGGGTCTAAAAATATTGATTGCCAGGTGAATAAGGAGGACCCACCCGCAATTACAATGCTATCATTTAATTTTTTATTTTTTGTAAAAGTATTCTTTTCAACTGTCTACAAACACAGCCAAGCTGAAATAATTAATGCATTCTTCCAGGAGTGAATAAAAAAATTCTCAAACTTGAGGGGATGGGCCTCTTAGATACTAACATGGGCCCCCATATATGGATTCTAATGGCGCAGAGGCCCACTTGCATCGGGCAAGCTTGCAATCTGGCCAGTCCGCCACTTCATATATATGTGTGTGTGTGTGTGTGTGTGTGTGTGTGTGTGTGTGTGTGTGTGTGTGTGTGTGTGTGTGCGTGCGCGCGCGTATGCACACACACACACACACACATATATATATATATATATATATATATATATATGTGTATGCATATATATATATATATATGTGTGTATGCATATATATATATATATATATATATATATATATATATATATATGCATACACACACGCACACACATGAGAACTTACAGAAGAATTTATAAGCAGTGTCGTTGAAAATAAACACTTCACTGGCTTTTATAAGAATCTACATAGATCGGTCAACACGTTACATAAAGGCAATATCTGATAATATTAATAAAAATAATGCAAAATATTTTGAGGCTTTAGTGTAAATATGTACAATCGATTTAAAAAAAAATTTTTTTTACTATTGTTGTATTGTTCTGTATTTGAAACCGAAGTCGAACAATTTTCTTGTCAGCTTTACTTTCCAAATATCGACAGTGAACGCTTATACTTTGAACTGCGAAACGGGTGGGACAAAGAAAGAGAAAGAAAGTAAATAAAGAAATGAAAAGAAAGTGTGAAGTAGTCGGGTGAAAGAAAGCGAGGGCAAAGGATGGAAGAGGAAGAAGTAGAAGTATCATACAAAAGACTGAATGTACAGACTGCGCTCATAAACCATCATTATTTTCATACTATATAGAGGGGCCGTAAAGATATACAAGTTATTTAAGAGGTATTAATAAACTAGATATAATAGCCTCATTATGTTAATAGGAGTAAAGTGTAGTAGTTGGCAATGTATAGAGCTTTTGTCAGTCACTGCAGGCTAGTGGGCCAAACAGCATTGACGGCATATTTAAGTCCCGCCCCTTATTGTACGATACACAAAAAAATTGTTGTCCAATGGAACCATAATAAATAGTACAGTTAGAAAGGGAGCGCTATCCAGCTCGAGGCTGTCCTTGTTTGTTTGCCCAAGAGTAGCTGCTTCCACGCTTGATAACATCTCTTCATCTTACCGACCAGAACATGATGTTTAGTCAGTTCTTGATTGGCCACATTTTCTCTATTTCTCTGTTTCTTTCTTTTGTCCCCATTGACAACATATTTGGTCGGTATTAGGTTATAATGATGGGAACTTTAATAAATTAAATTATCCGATTAATACATTTCAAAGAGACAAATCCAACGCGGCATTAAACGACATTACTCAATTTCCAAAAGAAGGCAGATGTACTTTGAGTCAACATTAGATAAAAATGATGATAGTACATTAGATATGACAGTGTGGATGTATGGAGCATGTGTGTGTGTATGTACATATGTACAAACGCACCTCTTTCTAGTCTAGACAGATGTGTTGTGCTTCTAATTCTCTCTCTCCCTCCCTCTCTCTCTCTCTCTCTCTCTCTCTCTCTCTCTCTCTCTCTCTCTACACACACACACATATGTATATATATATATATATATATGCATACGAACAATATAGAAATATATTCATATATATGTACATGTATGTACATACCTTCATATATATATATATATTTATATATATAAATTAAATATACAGATATTCTATTGACAATCCAATAATTTATTTATATTACAATATTACATTAAATACTATGATTAAAATATATAACATAACATATTGACTATGTAGTGTACACTATTGGAGATATAGCCACGAGATACGCATAAAACATAACATTCTAATTTTGGCACAAGGCCAGCGATGTTTAGGGCAAGGGCATATCTATTACATCGACCCCGAAGAATGAAAGGCAAAGTCGACCACGGCGGAGCTTGAAAAGCTGCCTTACAAAGTTGTAAAGAGGAACGAAATGCCGCTAGGCAATCTTTCCGACGTTCTAACGATTCTGCCAGCTCGCCGCCTTACATAGCTTTCTAATATAAATGCTTGCATATTATTTTTTTTTATATGGGCAGGAAAGAATGTATTACTGACATTTATTCCATTTCTATTTGAACATATATTTTACAATGAGATATTGCATGTTTAACACTTTTTGTCTTTTAGGTCATACATTTTGATATGCCAATAATATATCTTTTATGGTTTGTTTTTGGATAAAAGGTCTATGCTCATAGAATTCATAGGCCCTCATAGACAGATCAACGCAGTTCATATTCTTCTACAAGCTTACAAGCAAAGGAAAAAAAAAACAGGAAAACGAACAAACATGGATTTGGAGAGAATTCCAGGGAGTGAGATTCTGGGGACACAAGACTGGGTTAATGTTTAGTGCGAGGCCTAGGGGGAAAACTATAGGTGATGAGTAGAGGGGAGATATGTAGGTAGGTGAGCTTGGGTGGTAAGATGAGACTAGATTGCAATAGCACTGACTGAGGCGAGGAGGAAGCTGATCTGTAGGACTTCATGCCAATCGGCTGGATGTGAATTATTGAAATGAAGTCCTTTCTATATACATTTCTAACATCTAAACAAGAAAATATTTTTCAGAGGAGAGGCATAATAATGATAATAATAATCTTTTCTGCTATAGATACAGGTCCTGGTTGATATGGAGATAAGTAAATCTCGTATTCACCGAAAATAGGCATGAAAGCTTGTCGATTGGAAAGTCTGCTCTCACTGATAGCCACGACATCTATACTTAGTGAGCTCAGAACATTGAGTAGGTGGCCCTATCTCCAAGGCGACCCCAGGCTGCATACATTTGTATTGCCTATTCTGAGCATGGTCATGTTTTTCAGAGGGACAGAATAGGAAAAGAATCACCCTATTTCAGTGGATGGTCAATTTATTGACCTCGACGTTATTTTGCTGTCCGTTGTTCATTTTCTGAGCATGTTGTTAGATTAGAATAAACAAATTGAACCAAATCTTTCTAGGAATTCATTGTTAGGAAGAATAGAATCACAATGGCATCTGGAAAAGGTATGTCAGTATTAACAATATTAGCAAACCTTCTTTCACTCACATCCAGCAATAGTTTGCATGGTGGTTTAGTCATATTTATATGATTATTGTAATAGACTTCGGCTGAAGGATTTATTTTATCTAGATTAAAAGGTAAATTCTGTTATTTGGTGTGCTGCTGTAGGCAAAACACAGCAAACAGTTGAATGCTTATAATTGAATCAACTAGTTAATCAATGCGCACAGTATATCATTTGATGGCAAATTCTGTTTTCAATGGCCATATTTCTCTTTTGCGATGTACAAAATCTTCGATAAAACTATCATGAAAGATGTATAAATTTAGAGGCTCAGAGAATAGAAATGAAAAATTGTGACGAGTGAATATCTACCCATTCTCAGTCATGTTAAGGAGATTCAATATTTGGCAAGCATGTTTAAAGCTTTTGCCGGCCGAAGGCAAATAATCGACCGAAGGCAAATCATCGAAACTTATAGGGCTGTCTCTATGATGAAGCATTAATTTCAAAATGAATATTTTGCCTGCAGCAGAAGGAGAGTGTGTACTCAACTGATGGTCTCTGGTACAGACGTCGTCACCACTTAACGTTCATAAACGAGAAGACCGGGAGTAATTTTTCGGCAACATCCATTAAACATGCCAGGCAAAAGCTGCTTTTGATTCTCCGCTTGGTTCATGTATTTCTTTGCTAAAGACCAACTATGCGTACATTATTTGGATTGAGAAGTTCAGCAGAAACAACTTTGTTAATTTTTTTTGTCATGTGTTGAGGTTATTTTCTGTCATGAAAAGAAAATGAGAATTCAGATGTGCTTATAGGAGCCATTAATCTTCCCAAAACGCCCGATTTGAAAACTTGTACAAGTTGCTGCCACTTCAACTTGAAAACTCATACAGCTATATCAGGACAGTCTACGATGATATGATTTGCATTAAGTTCTCACCAATTTCTTCCAATTTTGGTTTGCAAGTAAATGTCATAAATAATGTTTTACAAATTAGTTAAGGACAGCCATCGCATTTTGGTAGTTCTTTGTCACATATCCTGAAATGTTTATAAGCGCGTTTGGGAGAACACGCCGTCTCCTAGCCTGATCAACATCGCCTGCAATGATTACATCTATCCGACAGTCATACAGGTCTGTTCGTAGCGCCTGTTGATTGGTTCGTATATGCTGCAAGTGAGCGGATTAAACTTGGCACATTAATCTACAGAAAACTGTCGGATTAGGCGGCGTCCGTGATGCAATATATTATCCGATTTAGTTTTCTTTAATGTACGAAAAGATAAGATTAAAGACACATTACTTCTTTATTGCTTCTTATGTTTAATATTGAGATGCCTTCGATCTTAGCCACCAGGAAAAAAACTTGGATACACCATAAGTGTCATAAGGCTCAATAAGAATCTCTAAGTATTTAATGACTTGTTCTCTATTCTTACTTATCAGCATTCTACCAGTATGATGGACTTCCTCGCCAGTACCGGACTCGATACAATAATCTCCTTGTATGTAGGCAAGTTATCTTCAAGAAACATATTCTGGTGTCAGCATCAATTTTTTTCTTGAAAAGACAGGAATGATTGCTAGCTGAAACTACGGTGGAATGATGCGTACGGAAATAACAGCATCAATATTTTTTCCCATTATCTGCAACCATTCTCTGCATGCGCTGTCGAGTTCGTTTTTCAGAATCATAATAGTAAATTTGTAGATAGGGCAGGGCATCAGTAGCAGCATTTCTTGGTGCTTCGAAATATCTGTAAACAATGAGAATTTTGTATGTGGAATAGCTTCCAATAACTGTAGGATCGTTTGTATTTATGCATCACATAGCCATAGAACTGGTGAACCTCTGGTACTTATGGAATATGGATTAAACCGGATGTACAGCAAATACCAAAATTTGGATCAATCAATGTTCCTCTATTGTTTTCTTTCATTGTCGGCATCACACATCCATTAAGCCACAACTATTTCTGGCACTGAATTTGTGTCATGCTGCTTGACAATATTTAACTTCCTTTTGTGTCTGCTTTGGCGATTAATTATAATTATATTTGAACTATTAGCTGTTGTCTGTCTTCTTGAGAAAGTTACTTGTGTGCTTGACGTTGCTGCCGAGCATCTTGTTCTAAAATCTGTTGATATTGTTTTTGTTCTGTGTTGCTCCCGAGGAAGTTGTTACTATGCTTTTGGATGTTGCTTAGCATTTTGAGACAAAATGCATTCTCACTGCTCTTGACATTTGTCCTTGTGCTTGTCTTCGTTGAGCTGCATTCGCTTGTCTTTGCTTCCTTCATTCTCGTTCTTCTTCTTTGCTGTTGTATTATTGTTCCTTCCGTACGAGGAATTTTATATTAATATATTTGGTCATTCGTTGATTAAAAGTATTGCTTGAGCAAACTGAAATTGCAATAATGAAAAATAGTAAAATAATGAAATTTAAGTAAACACTTTGCCTTGAATGTACTGTTCGCAAATAACAATGATACGTTTTATTATTTTTTGTATTTCATAAATTGTAAATTGATGCTTAAAAACGAAATATTTCTACAAACATTTGATGTCACAAACTGAATATTGATTTTTTTCTACATTAGTCTAAAATTTGAAATATTTTTAACCATGATTAATAAATTTTAAATGTATCTATATATACATGATTTTAGTATCATACATAAGATCAACATAGTTTTTCTGTTATTTTAGGGAATTATACTTATAAACATATACATGGAATGGTGTTACACCTCTTCTCCAAGGCCTTAAAAGTTCAAGAGCCATTGATCAGCACAGGCAGTCACAGAGACAGTTTTTGTTTTGGAGGCGGATGACAAGGCGGTTTTTTTTTTTGCTGATTTTCTGGAACATGGGTATACCTTGAAGAGTGAGCCGTACATTGAGATACCCAAAAAGACTAGAGAAGTCATTAAGAGGAAGTCTGCCATGCCAAGAAAAGAAAAAAAAAAAAAAAGAAACGCAAGAACACGTATCTTTGGCAACAAATCAGGCAATTGGCAAATTAGGTCAGCGGTTCCTTATACTCCATACTGTCTGGATCTAGTGCCGTTCAACTTCCCTAAAGACAGAGGAAATGCCGCTAAGTATTTTGTCCATCGCAGTAACGATTCTGCTTGCTTAAACTACTACTAATGATAATGGTTTCTTTTATTTTCCACCTGGATGGTGGATGAGGTGGGGGTAATACAAAAGCAGACATAAAGTGTAGTAGTTTATATAGAATGAGATGATGTAAAGCAAAGTGCAAAGTATACACGATATACAATAAATACCGTATGCAACAATAAAGAAAATAAAATGAAAGTTATGTTGTCCTCTGGACGTAGGAGGACCTCTCAGGACAATTGAAGAACACCACCATCCAAGCTCTCCTTGAATACCAATGACAAGTGACCCTTCCAGCGGAGTCATCCACGTTTCTCATTTTTGCTATTTTCATCTACCTTTCAATAAATTTTCTCAAAGGACAATAACCCCCTCTCTAGTTTCACTTTCCTTTTCCAGTGAAACTTGCAAACGGTCGATGAGGGATCTACCAAAGATGGAAGTCTCTGACTTCAAGCCTTTCAGCCTTGTCAACCGGACGACCTCTTTCGCAATAGCCACCAAAGGAACACTGCTTTACCATCCCGATTAAAGATGGGGAGGTGGGGCAATCATTACTATGGACTCGACCGACAGATGGATCCGTCCCATACGAGACAGTAGCTGTTCAACATAACTCCGTGAGTCAACCCAGAACACACACTGAATGCGTGCAGAACAGTTTCGTCGCTCTGCGCGTATCTCGGACAAGCCCGTCTGACAGCACATCCATGCCTGTAGAGTTTATCTCGAACTTGTAGTGTTTCTCTGTTACACTGCCAGGTCAATGACTTCTGGAAGTTATCTATGGTGGTCCCCTAGCGGAAAGTCCTCCGGAGCAAGCAAGCCAGTTTGTTTTCATCGACGCTCAGATTGTCTCCGAGAATGTCGACACACTTCCCCGCCACTAATCCGCTATATATCCACCGTCCCATTACCTGACTGGTAAAGAGTAGTGAGCGCCTGAGGACATTTAAGGTGTCAGGCGCTCAGTCTCGGTATTTCCTTCACCCAAGAAACGGGCTGTGGAAAGACATGTCTCACGAACGGAGCTCACACACGTTTGCTATCTTGGAAACGTTTCAGGCGGAGTAACTTCAGCGCCTGCCTATGCAGCAGCACCAACGGCATGCTTGAGCCGCAACGCAAACGGTACTGACCGACTGACAGTCTGATCGCCTGACCATTCGAATGCGTCCTTTCCACAAGAAAATAAACAACAGACCGTCTAGCCGATCATGCAGTTGCCTGGACAAGGCACAACGATCAGGTCATAAACAATAACGGAGGTGATGTAGGGATTCGCCATCTCGGCTTGACCTGTCAGGGACAGCTTTCTCTCTGTCCATTTCTGAGTAAGAATGGCCACCCTGTTCATCACTAGGTCCCAGTTCTTGTCCATCTTGAGGTCGGGACCGAACCAGACACAGAGCAGTTTGACTGGTCCGTCAGTCCAGTGTCTCCAGGTGTCCAGCCGCAAGCCCATCGAGTTTTTGGCGCTTATTTTAGCCCCAGCCATCGACTCGTATTCCTTTAGAATGATACTGACCATCTCCATATTTTAGTGGCCCTTATTGGTTTTCCGTAAAACATCGCGTCCGCTGCCGAGAGACGTGGAAGGTCGTCCAGGTATGAACTAAAGTCCGCAGCCCTCCTCACTAAAAAATGAAAAGAAAAAAAGATTAATTCTTTGCTAAAGGAATTATATTTATCAGTCTAATAATTCAATGTTTCTAGCGCATTTGCGTTATCAGCACCATTATCGATACATTTCTGAGTTATTTACTCTTATTGTACTTAAACCATTGTATATCTAGTGGTTTGAGACTACAGTTTATCAACGTACATTATCAAATCGAAACAGAAGTTAACGAGAGATTAACAAAATATAGTTGGGTATATAATAAGCATCTATATCGAGGAACATCAGTGAACAATGGCGAGCGGATTAGTTTTAGATGAATTAACCGTCGAACAAGAGTACATGGATAAAATGAACTAAGTCATAAAAAGGGACGAATTATTGAAAAATAAAAGCGATTAAAAATAAGATACTTAAGATCAGTGGAAACATAATGTTACATACACATACACACAATCATACACACAAATAATGCACAACCTCAATACCTTCCTCCTTCTCTTACTCGCTCACTGAATTACTCACTCACTCACTCACTCACTCACACACTTACTCATTCACTCACTCATTCACTCACTCACTCACTCACTCACCCACTCACACATACACCTATAATCACTCAGAAACAACTGCACGCATAGTGTAATGCTGGAAGATGATAAAAAATGCTTAAAATCAAATTAGACGGTAATCTTATGAGTTTGATGTAGACGGTGAAATGTTGCTTGTTAAGCATATCATTAATGCCTTATTGCAAAAACTCAGCAAGATTATTGTCTGCCTAACAAGAACAATTAAGGATGAGCAGCAACTAGAGTAATAGATGCCACAGCTGGACTGATATGGTCAGGCTATTTCATACACACACACACACACACACACACACACACACACACACACACACACACACACACACATACAAACATAAATACATACATACATACATACATACATACATACATACATACATATATATATATATATATATATATATATATATATATATATATATATATACATATATATATATATATATATATATATATATATATATATATATATATATATATATATATATATATATATATACATATATATATACACACACATAGACACTAGAGTAAGCACATAGATGCGAAACAAGGTGGAAAAAATAGTATTCGAATACCAGAGGTAGAGTAATGTGCTTTATTAAAAGCACCGAAAATATCACAAAAACTGTTACTCAGAGTTTCATGTTCCCGTTCGTCGGACAGTTTTGTTTAGAGTGAAACTAAAAATAAGGTTATAAGCAAACATATACAATTAGTTTAATGGATACACATTTGAAAATGGTTTTGTTTCATTGGTTCTTTCAACTAAAAGTCTTTTCAATGACCGGTCGCATGCAATAACAAATTTCGGTATAAAATCATCTTATAAAAATCGAAGAAAACCTTGAATAAAAAATGGCTTATAAAGAAGCACAGAACCTGAATACCTAGGGCAAATAATTAGCTGTAAAATATTAATCAATTAATACATTAAAGGTTATATCTGTTTAAAAAACTTTTCACGCTAAATTACATATATATTTAGCAGTATTTACACATATCAAACCGTCTATAATATACATATATACACTAAACATACAGACGCATGCAGATATGTATAGGCAAGACATAAATATATATACAAATGCATGTATATGTATGTACACACACACACGCACGCGCACAAAATCTCCTGGCGTATGCTTATACAAGTTAGTTGTTACAAGCGAAAGAAAGAGGAGGGAAAAAAATCAGAAAATATTAAGTATGAGGCGGTGAGAAAACAATGGAAAGGAAGAAAAAGAAATAAAAGAAAGAGAAACAGAAAATTAGAGAAAGAAGGGGAAACAGTACATACATACACATAAATATATAGTGACATCTTCACATCAAGATAAATATATACACCATAACGTATATATGCAAACAATGTAAAAAAAACTGTCCGGTATATATAGTATTAAAATGTAAAAATAAGAAAACTTTACATTAATTTGATAAAACATAATCAAATACGTGAGTAAACAATAAAAATTAAAAAAATAAACCTCGTCGAGTCTTAAGCTTAAAATTGTAAAACAGTCGAAGGCTTTCTTAAAAGTGAATTCGAAATATTTACTAACATTGCAATGCAAAATAACTACAACGTGTAAAGTCAAAACATTTTACTCATACAGTATTTTGTCGGTTGACATTTTAAACTTTGCGGTGTGCCTGCAGGAAGTTAAGAGCTCGAGTCTCTGGTTCAAAGCATTTTTATCCTGGAACAGGATGAAGAACTTTTCTGAGAGGCAAAGATTACATTTCATAGGTCTTTTATAAGCTCCATGTCTGTATGCTGATACTTTTTCTAGAATTTTCCAGGTTATATTGAAAGGACAGGTTTCATTCTCTTTCAATTCCCAGACATGTTTTGCAAGACTAGTCGCTGTCCTGTTCTTGGAGTATCGGTGGGAATATAATCGAGTCTTGAAACCCCTGTTTTTGTTTTTTATTCTTGCGAGCCATCTAATTGCACTTTGGTTCTATAAACAATACCTTTTTCAAGACATTTTCCTTCCAACGGGTAGCAAGTCTTATCTTTGAAGTTGCAGTTCCTCAGATTAGATTCGGCACTGTAGTTGTCTTTAATGATTTTCGTGTTGTGCTGGCTAATGAAAGAGGCGGAGTTTTTGCAACAAGAGTAGCTAATCTTCAGTGTTCTCCTATTATTCATGGCTAAATTGAAAATACTTAGAAACTAATTTTAAGAATTCCTTACCTATATTACTTTTTACGGCAATATCAAATGCAGGGTTAAACCACAAAACTTTCCTAGTTCTAGTTCTACGTGTTCTATTATTGCTAGAATTAATTTGACTATACTGGACCTTCTCCGAAAATCCACTTTTCCTTAATGCATTGTTGTAATACGGCGCAGCATTTTGAAATACTGTCTCATCTGAAGAAATTGATGATAATCACCTTCCTACATTACTAACCTAATTCAAAAGAATATAACATAGCTTTACATTGGGCTTACGGTAGGTTTTAAATTTATCTAAATTGTAAATCTTAGTTGACATCTAAAAAAATTCTACGCTTTTAAGGTTACTTTCTATCATAATCTGTAAGCCCATTCTTTGGAAGAAAGTGATCAGATTCTTCCTAAGTTTATCTAAATTATGGGTGACTATAAGACCGTCATCCATGTATAATCCTGCATCTATAAAAGGGTATTCTAGATGCAGATTATGAAAAATATAAGTTCCTATAAGCATACATAACTCAACCCCATAATTTAAACGGCCATCAGTTAGATTGTAGGCATGTATATGTATATATATGTATGTGGGTATGCATATACATATGTGTGTGTGTATGTATATATATATATATATATATATATATATATATACATATAAATATATAAATAAAAAATAAATAAATAAATATATAAATAAAAAATATACATATATAAGTGTGTATGTATATGTGTATCTACTTTTATATATGTGGGGAAGTATTTGTGTACATATTTTGTATATTTGTATGCGTATCTATGTGTGCATATTTGTGTGTATGTTTGTTCTTATGCAGATATACATATAATTTTGTGTGCGTTTTTATGTGTTCGGTGTTCAAGCTAAACGGAGTATCTCTCTCTCTCTCTCTCTCTCTCTCTCTCTCTTTCTCTTTCTCTACATACATACATACATACATATATATGTATATGTATATATATATATATATATGTATATATTTATATATATATATATATATATGTATGTATGTATGTATGTATATATATGTATATAATATATATATATATATATATATATATATATATAAATTTAATGAATGGAGTAAAACGCATGTCCGAGTTATTTATTAATTAGGAGAAAATAAATACATATAATAATAATAATAATAATAATAATAATAATAATATATATATATATATATATATATATATATATATATATATATATATATATATATATATATATATATATATATATATATATATATATATATATATACATATATATATATATATATACTTTATTGAAAAGCAGCAAAAATATCACAAAAACTGTTACTCACAGTTTCATCTTCCCGTCTGTCGGACAGTTTTGTTTAGAATGGGGCAGAAATAAGGTTATAAGGAAACATATACAATTAGTTTAATGGATACACATTTGAAAATGGTTTTGTTTGATTGGTCCTTTCAACTAATGGTCTTAAGCATGCAATGAACACAATTCAGTGTAAAATCATCATATTACAAAATCGAAGAAAACCTTAAATCAAAAAACCTTGTAAAAGGACAGAGTCTAAATACATAGGGTGAATAATTATATTTAAAATATAAATCAATTAATACATTAAAAGTTATATCCGTTTAAAAATTAAAATTAAAAAATTCACGTTAGCAGCATATGCACATACTAAACCATTTATGTGCTAACTCCGGTATATATATATATATATATATATATATATATATATATATATATATTTCGAATTTGTATGAATATGTATAGAATAGTATATCAGCTGAATAAATTTAAAACAGTCTGGTTTTAACGTTTTTTTATTATGGTATTTTAACAAAATCAGCGCTTCACACATGATGTACTCGTCAGATTTCAGATGTGTTTAACCGACAGTAGTTCTTGACAACTTTTATGCTTCTTAGAACGCTGCAACCAGCTGAATTTTTAGAATATCTTTTTGATCAATTCGTATGCTTTTAAACATCACGGTTTTCCAGGCGTAACGATTAATCCACATGATTAACTGGTTGTTATATTATTGCTGTTATTTCCATTCAGAACAGGTTTGAACATTTTAATAAATCGTTTTCCTTTTATCTTTCTTCCAACGTCACTTGTGTCATGTAGTTTGTGGAAAGGAAAAATTAGAAACATTTTCTGACCACATGTCTCTATATGTTCGTTCAACGGAATTTGGTGAACATTGGTATTCCGGATTTGCTATCTGTGGACTCGTGATTTATTTATATATATATATATATATATATATATGTGTGTGTGTGTGTGTGTGTGTGTGTGTGTGTGTGTGTGTGTGTGTGTGTGTGTGTGTGTGTGTGTGTGTGTGTGTGTGTGTGTGTGTGTATGTATATATGTATATATATATATATATATATATATATATATATATATATATTATATGTATTTGTGTGTGTGTGTGTGTGTGTGTGTGTATGTGTGTGTGTGTGTGTGTGTGTGTGTGATATACAAGGTGCGGTGAATAAATTGCTGTCTAAATTACACAAAAATGAAAATAACACTGACATCTCAATTTAATAGATATATTTATCAAAATTACATAAAAATATCTTGAAATAATATCGTCATTGGCTTCAACCACAGCCTCCAGATGACTTCGCATTCTCCTGCAACTCTTCTGGACGGTCTCCTTGTTTAAGTTGGTGAATGCTGCCATAATCCTTGCCTTCAGTTCATTTTTGGTTTTACAAGGAGTTTTATTGGTCTCTCGCTCAACTGTACCCGACACATAATAATCAAGGGGGTTGCAGTCTGGGGAGTTAGGTGGCCAGATGTTAGGGGTGATGTGGTAGCAGAAATTGTCTGACAACCATGACTGGGTTTTCCTGCTTGTGTAACATGGTGCAGAGTCCTGTTGCCAGACATAGGGTCTTCCAGCAGCCACCCTCTTGACTCAGGGCGATACTACCTCCTCCAGGTACTTATGTAGGCCTCTGTGTTGTGTTTGAAACTGAGTGGGAAAATGAATGGAGGCATAGCGTCGCTATCACTAGCGATCACTCCAAACACTATGACACTCAAACACTCTGAAATGTTCGTATTGGAGCTTCCGGCGCGAATGCCAAGCAGTCCAACATGTCGTTTCCAAATTTCTTGCAGAGTGAATTGCGTTATGATGCTGTTTTTGTCACAGACGGCGCCCAACTGACCCTACTATACTGTGTAGTCAACAAAATCAAAAACAAACAATGCGCGAAATTAAATATGTAAAATGGTGACAATTTACCTTGTATATGAAATATTTCAGGCGATTACAATCCCTGTCAGCATTTATGTATACAAAGATGTGCTTTAACTACAGCTTTAGAGCATTTTATCTCTTATTTCAAGCAATGTAGGTGTTCTAACACCCTTAGTCACATTTAGTGGAAATTATAGTTTTCCTTTTTGGTAACACATCGCGTATATATATATATATATATATATATACATATATATATATATGAAATATATATAGTCATATTTAGGCGCACGCGTGCGCAGACTCATGCACACACCCGCACACACATGACAGCCGCTCGCTACGATAGCGACAGCGATAATGACATGAAAGAGTAATGAATAAGAAGTGAAAACAGTTAAAATTATCCAAACCCAAAAAGTGGTG
>NC_142935.1:76157394-76159894 GCF_046866305.1 Octopus bimaculoides
TAGAAACTGTTTAAATTTTTACCAGACTAATTGAAGTGAATTCTTGTTGGTTTAATTTTTTTTTTTTATTATTATACGTTATCAAATACATTGAAAACTCAGCTGACGTGAACTGGAATATGTGGATAAAATACTGCATATACATATCCTTAGATTCCATTGTGATTTCATAGTGAAGATAAATAATCCCATATCGGCGGTAGTAGTCGTGGTAGTGCCAAGGAGATGTCAGTGAAGAATTATGGTTGATTTAATGTATGAACTTGGACATTCTCATTCCAGAAGTGACTATTACATTTTGTAGCAGTGATATTTTTTGGTTTATTGCTGGTAATGATGATAGCTGTTTGTTTCAGGTTGTCATTGTAGAGGTGAAAGCGGCGGGGACATAGTCATCTGCTTCGTGTTTTTTTATGTTTGTCTTTTTGTATTCCTAGTCATTAGTAAGTTTGTAGTGAAGATGAATAAATTCTGTTTAGTGTTTTAAAAAAAGCTACCTGGAAACATAACATAAGGGTTGCATGGGAAATGGCAAGTGCAGGTGATAGTGCATTATCCAGGACCCTCTCATGAATTAAAAAAGTACTGTAGGAGGTGATTATAAATATTGACTACCTATATAAAGCTCGGGAAAATTACACGTAGTCCTAGGGGCCGTAGTAAAAACCACAAGCTGGGAATGTCTAAAATGGAATAGGTGGATAAAATGCACAGTGCAAGTCAGAAAATAATTTGAAAGTGCATTGAGCTGTTACAGGATCACAATAATTTTAAAAAAATTATGTATTTCTTTCATTTGGAAGATATTTTTGAAAAATCTTCAAAACCTAGTGTCATTGCAGTACCATTCTTTTCATAGGATATCATGAAGGGTGCCATTGCAATCTGGACATAAGTCAGCAAAGACTGGATCAATTTGAATACGATAATCACTTAACATGGATTAAAAACGTTAGTGGAATTGTGATAGTGTTCATCTTATTTTCTGTTGTAGACATTCTCCTTTTTTATGGGACATGAGCTGGTCTGTTTGTAAGTAACTGTTTACTAGTATTTGAGGCTGGTGCCTCAGATCACATCTTCAACAACCAAACAGTGAGGTCTTTTCATATTATCGCTTGGTTTTCTCTTGTTGAAAGGGTTTAATTTTACTCATTTCACGAATAGAGCTGATTTCATCTTTCTTTTGTAGTCCGGATTTGAAAATAGTGGGTGATATAGGTGATCCCATTGTCACATCGAAATAGAAGGAATGAATGATATAGATTTTCTTCACCAAGCATTTTGCGGCAACCTGAGGTCATTCGAAAATTTGCATAGTTTAGAACTTGCATTTTCTCCTATGCTTTTTAGAACTTAATAGTATGGCACTAGTGGGCTCCACACTTTGTTTGCATAGTAAAAATGGCTTTGTAGGTTGCTAGCCATCTTGCAATATCCTTTGGAAAAATATTAAGTTGGAGATTTTCTATCAAAATACAATAGCCGCAATATCAAAGCCCTTTGTTAAGTTTATTGTCGTAGCGACTGTTCTTCCGATTAAATCCAGCTGTAATGGATGCCGAGTGTTGCAAAAATGCTGAAGCTGTAGAGTGTTGAGGTCTGAATTCACAGTGGGTGTTAGATGGCATTTATTGTGGGTAGAAGACACTTTTCAAAACCTTTACTATTCAACTGAGAAGCGATCCTGAATAAGTTTCAACGTTACAAGGCTTCAGAGAGTGAATGATAATTGAGGTTTTCCAGGGTTTGACAGTTTTCGAGTGAATACCATCCGCATCCTTATATACGAGGTTTGATCAATAAATATCCGGACTGTTGCCATAGTAACGAAGCTGAAGCACATAGAGTGAAGCAGCTTAGCAAAGATTCACCTTGAACTTTGCTGTGCATGCGTACTAAGTTTTAACGTTCTAAATCACTTCCGCTGTTTACTGCAGTGCTTGGAAGGAACGTGTGTAGCGTATGATTGCAGAAAGTGTATGGAGAGAAGTGTATGAGGCGCATACAAGTGTACGAGTGGTTCAGACATTTTCAAGATGGCCGAAAAAATGTCGATATTGACGAACGTTCTGGGAGACCCGCAACCAGCAGAACTGAGAAAAACATCACAGATGTGCGTCCAGATGCGAGGGAAAATCGCAGATGTGCGTGCAGATATGAGCTATCCGTGTGCAGATTAGTTACGATTCAGTTCAGTCCATTACCACTGTTTATTCTAAACAGCAATAGTGGTAAAGTTAGGAAGGAGGTGGCGGAGATGAAGGAGACGAAGAAGAAGAAGAAAGAGAAGAGAGAATAAGAAGGAATGTTGGTAGTATGATAGTAGTAAGGTGTTAAATGGTCAAATGACCTAAAAGTGGCTCGTTATGGATTATAACAGTAATTGGGACTGTTTTTAAATGAATTCTTAGGAATCTCTTGAGTGTATCATTTTTAGTATTTGCGTGTGTGTTGTGTTATTTTAAGGCCGCGGTGGATATGTTGTTTGTTGTAGACG
>NC_142935.1:76162394-76174894 GCF_046866305.1 Octopus bimaculoides
TTCATAAATGTGTTTCTTGGAATGTACATGCCTAAGTCAATTAGATTATTTCTGAAGTAGGGAAAGTGCTTTGGAATATGATATAGGCAGGTTTTTGTGTTTTACAAATAAGGAAACAGCTACGAGAGCGAGAAGTATTTCCTTTTTAAGTAGCCCCCAAATATCTTGCGGTTTGCTAGTCTCTTCTGATTCGTTAAGATTTCTGATAGGCAAAATTGATACATGTATTAACAATGAGGAAACAAAAATGTCGTTTGGGTAAGAACCAAATAGATATATCGAGTAAGAATGTATGGAACGAAGCGAGGATAAGAAAAACGAAAATAGTGGACAAGACAGATAAGCGGCAAACTCCAGTTATTATTCAAAAACTATATCTGAGTTTTGTCACTGTTTATCCCTTGGTGTAAGGGTATGATGTGTGGGATATTTGGTTGCAATTTCTAGCAAGGCGAGCGACTACATAGAAAGGTCATAATGTGTGTGTGTGTGTGTCGTAATCCTTATTACTGTGAGTTTCTCTGCATTATTTAATATTACACTTTAATCTTGCGAACATACAAGACTGTATAAAACTAGAAAAGTATTTCATGTCGAGATGAATTTCACTGTCTAAAGTTGGAGACCCCTTTCTCAAAAGATTATTGAGAAACATCTCAAGTAAAGAATGATTGTTTCGCAGTTGTAATTCATATGCGTGCGTTAGATCCGTTACATCTCAGTTCCCTACATTTTTATGTACGGAATACCTCGCAAATATGTACATATTATTTAATCGATATTGGCGTACAGTGCTGACCATTTGTGAGTGTCTTCTGTCAAAGAAATCTGGTTTCCCATGCTTAGACAATTCTTTATTTTTAGTTATAAGTAACTTATCCTTTTATTATGACAGCAATGTAACAGCTTTCAGTTAATTTCATAGTAAATGCAATAATCCATAATTGCACTTTCTATGAATATATGAGAGGATAGAAAGACGTATTAACGTTCAGTTATGAAGGTCACATTTAGATGTTAACAACTATCGTTTCAACATAGAAATCTTATAACTTAGTATAGTAGTTGACATTTTTTGTTCTATTCTATGACAGCCAATTATTTATTTTTATCTTTACCTGATAATTATTATAGATAAGGTTTAGGCTGAAACAGCCCTATGCAAAGGATATCCAAGTTAGTTTCATTTTAGACGTATATTTATTTGTGCATGTGTGTGTTTGTGTGATTATGTATGTGTATGCTTTTGTATTGGTATTTCTCGGAATATACTAAACTTATATATCATGTTCCTTGTACGCCTCATTCGCACCAAATCTTAATGCTACCAATTTGTAAACGTTTTCACCTACACTATAGCAAATCCACATTTGAAATTGCAACTTAAATAATACATACTTATATATTTAGATACATTATTTTGTTATACTACTGTCAGCGATAATAATAAAAATGAGAGTAAATAGCCTAAGCAATTGTAGCAGCTGCAAATCGGAGATTTCACAAAACCGTAACATCTATTGTTTCGTGTCTTCTCCTATGAAGAGCTTTCAATTTGTATCATTTAGTTTATTATAATGTCAGATTAAACAGGAAAGATTTATGTACACCATGAAAATCAAAAGACCTGGCGATCAAAGTCTTATAGATACAAAGTAGAGTATAGATAAACATGAAAGATGAACGTGGCCAAGGGGTGAGCTGTGCATGTCCATTAGTGATGCACTATATCAAAGATCAAGTCACTTAACTTTAACTGCAAACTGTGTATCATGAAGAGGTCACTCCACTGCTGTAAGCCATTGAAGTTCAAGAAAATTTAAACAATTTATTCCATTTATCGTATGACTCTACTGATTGATAGACATCACTTATTGAAATAGAAACGCAATCCATATTTTTTTTATATTCCATTAAGAAAAAGCAATTATATATATATATATATATATATATATATATATATATATATATATATATATATATATATATATATATATATATATATATATATATATATATATATATATATATATATATATATATATATATATATATATATATATATATATATATATATATATATATATATATATATATATATATATATATATATATATATATATATATATCAGGAGTGGCTGTGTGGTAAGTAGCTTGCTTACCAACCACATGGTTCCGGGTTCAGTCCCACTGCGTGGCATCTTGGGCAAAATGTCTTCTACTATAGCCTCGGGCCGACCAAAGCCTTGTGAGTGGATTTGGTAGACGGAAACTGAAAGAAGCCCGTCGTATATATGTATATATATATGTATGTATATGTTTGTGTGTCTGTGTTTGTCCCCCAACATCGCTTGACAACCGATGCTGGTGTGTTTATGTCCCCGTAACTTAGCGGTTCGGCAAAAGAGACCGATAGAATAAGTACTAGGCTTACAAAGAATAAGTCCCGGAGTCGATTTGCTCGACTAAAGGTGGTGCTCCAGCATGGCCGCAGTCAAATGACTGAAACAAGTAAAAGAGTATATGAGAAAAGGTGTCGATACTCTGAGAAGCAGTAGCAGCTGCAAATCAGATGTACATACATACATGTGTGTGCGTGTGTTGTGTGTGTGTGAGTGTGTGTGTGTGAGTGTGTGTGTGTGTGTGCATGTGAATTTAATTTAGTGCACAAATACAAAACGTCTTTTGCTATCCTCTCGAATCATCTTTTTGCTACTTCCCAGTATTTCTGAAGTTTTAGATTCGAGAATAAAAGATAGGCAGAAACTAAAGGAAGAACGACTTTCTGAGGTTTTAGCATATGGCGCGAGTAATCTTGCTAAACAGCGTCCATCTTTGAGGAATGTCAGCCTTCGTAGCAGAATTAATTTATTCCAATTTACATGCACTCTTATTGATTATTCATGCCTCCAGGACTTGAATGAAAGATCTAAGGGATGTGAAGTTGTTTCAGTGGCAAGCCGTAGTGGCAAAGACTTTGTGCACGATAAAATAGGAGACGATGAGGGAAAACAGGAGGAAGAGATTAGGAGTTAGAGGGAGAGAGGGAGAGAGGGAGAGTGTGTAACCAGTGTTGCAAATGAGGAAGAAAGGTAGTGAGAAAGAAAGACAGGAAAAGTGAAGGGACTATATGAGCAGAAAAAGAAATATGATGTGGTGATGGGGTAAAAGCAAAAGATTCTACAGAAGATGGAGCAATAAAAAAGAGGAAATATGAAACTTAGAGAGGGGGAGAGAGAGAAAGAAAGATAGAGATAGGAAGTGGAAGAAAGAACAGAGAAACATGCTGAGCATCATAGAAAACAAACCTGTGATGTTGTGTGTGTGTGTGTGTGTGTGTGTGTGTGTGTGTGTGTGTGTGTGTGTGTGTGTGTGTGTGTGTGTGTGTGTGCATGTATGTACGTGTGTACATGTATGCGCACATCAATCTGTGTATTATGTTTGTCACAGAAACTTTAATTCGACTTCTCTTACTTTCGTTTATAATCTTTTACTAATCTTCACCTTCATTAATCCGTCCACTTTAATTTCACTTACCATGTGAATGTTCTTTAAAGATTTCTTACGTTCTTAATTTTCTCAAGATCATGTTTTTCCTTTAAGTTTAAGAATAATCATCTCATTTATTATTGCCAATAAATGTCGGTTCATTTCTGAAATTTTGACTGTTTTCTAATACTACTCACACCATAGGAAGTCAACTTTCACTTTGCGTTTTCCTCGCTCTCTTGGCTTCTTTCTCAACATATGCGCATGAGTATTAATTCTATTTTAAAAACAGCTGTTAAGAAATAATATAAAACGTGGCATGTTTTTTTTATTCCCTTGTGTTTAACATAAAAGAAAACATGTCTCGAAACAAAATTCTTTTTTGTTCTTTCTGATTTTCTTGAATGTAATTTTTGAATAGTATTTCTTATAGATATACTCTACTCTTTTACTCTTTTACTTGTTTCAGTCATTTGACTGTGGCCATGCTGGAGCACCGCCTTTAGTCGAGCAAATCGACCCCAGGACTTATTCTTTGGAAGCCTAGTACTTATTCTATCGGTTTCTTTTGCCGAACCGCTAAGTTACGGGGATATAAACACACCACCATCGGTTGTCAAGCGATGCTGGGGAGATAAACACAGACACACAAACATACACACACACACACACACACACACACACACACACACACACACACACACACACACACACACACACACACACACACACACATATATATATATATAAGTCAGTAAATAGTGGGGTTGTGTTAACCGCACGTGGAGAAATAATAGGAAAATGAAAGAATGTACGAAAAAACAACAACAGACGAGGACAGGTGGTGTAAATAACAAAAGGATGTATTAGTATGACGCTCGGGAATACGGAAAGTCTTTGACGTTTCGAGCTACGCTCTTCAACAGAAAGAATACGGAGACAAGGAGAAAAACACGGAGAAAAAAATTGAATAGTGTTCAGTCAACGGTCAATCATAATAATGGCTAAGAGTGAAAAAACTACAGAAGGCTTGTGTTACATGGTTAAAGTATATATTTAAATTATGTCAGAAAAATGTTAGAAAAATGTTATAAAATCTTTTTGGTATATAAACATTGTATTTTGAGAAATAACCGGTTTCGTGTTGTCTTTTCAAATTTCTCTACTTCATTGTAACGTGTTCGCTCCATATGCATATATCCATACATATATGTACATGCCTACATCTATATGTATACATACATGCATATATGGGTACAGGACATCAAAAAACAAAACAGTTAAACACAATGAGAAACGAAAACAGAAAACGAACATTTTTCGAACAACGAAAAAAAACAAACAAACAGAGAAACGAGAGGAGATAGTAGAAGAGTGCATATCGTGATTATTAAGACAAAACTTACTTGGAAAAGGATGCGTGGCGTTCGATCATATAATAATATAAATGATATATAAATATATGCATATATCCATACATATATGTACATACCTTCATCTATATGTATACATACATGCATATATGGGTACAGGATATAAAAAAACGTTAAACACAATGAGAAACGAAAACATAGTAAAAGAACATTTTTCGAACAACGAAAAAGACAAACAGAGAAACGAGACATGCAACATAAAGAGTATATCCTTTTGTCAGTTGTCCTTGTTCTATTTACTCCTCGTTTCGAAGGCAAGGACAATACGCGACTTCGTTGGAACAGTCCTTCCCGCAAAGCAAATTAAATAAAATTTGGGATTTTTTGCTGAGGGTGAAAGTGTTAACAAGAACAGGACAGTGAGAACAAGACAGTAAAAACAAACGGTGAGGCCTGTTGAGCCAAGACGATAGAAAAATTATCATGAACGCTTGGTAGACGTGCCATGAGAGAAGAGACAGAAAAAACACATCTTTTCTTTAGGAAGGCAGTGGACAGAAAGAGAGATCCTCTTTCGTCACGTGTCAGCGACGAGAGAGTCAAGGAGGAAGAGTAAAAGAGAGAGAGGGGGGAACGGTGAAAAGGAGAGAAGAATAGGGAAAGGGTGGGAGAGAAAGACAGAAAGGATGAAAAACAAGAGAGGGAGAGAGATAGACAGAGAGGAGATAGTAGAAGAGTGCGCATCGTGATTATTAAGATAAAACATACTTGGAAATATATATATATATATACACGAGTGCCGAAATAACTTGTAATACGAGGGGAATGTAATATGAGGAACAAAGTACAGTCCACCTACCTCTCGGTGTCGACTGATAGCTGGGTTAACTCCGAGATGCACCCTACTCGTCTAACCTACTGCTAGAACCTACCGCTACTGCCAGTCTAACTCGCATGTCTACGCACATCCATCCATTATCGCTTCCTGAGCTCGAAAGAGGCCCACGCTGGTCCTGATTCCCTCACTTTCCTACTCCCTCTGCCTCTTCCGGTAGGGCCCCTCAGTCATTGACGTCACTGCCCTTAGCTTCCAGTTCACCTCATCCTCACAGTGGCAAAGGTGAAGAGGGAGATTTTAAATGGCAAAAATGCCCAAAGAATAGAATAGAGAAAACGTGCTACAAAAATAACCGTGAGTTCAAAAACAAAGAGAAATGCATTAAACAACGATTTATCAATACCATCACCAAAAATAACAACATGAATGCTACCACCACCACCACCACCACCACCACCACCACCACCACCACCACCACCACTACCACCACCATCACCACCACCACCATCATCATCATTATAACCACCACGACGTCGACTACCACAAGCACCACTAACACCACAAGCACAAGAACAACCTGATTCACACCCAATCCAATCGTCAGAACAGTACCTACACCATGAACAAAGAAAATCATCAACTACAGACCATAGACACAAGCAATAAAAAAATATTGAATCATATACATCAACACACAAATATTACCTTGACTACACCACAGTATCAACTAGCATACCAAGACATAAAATTCCTCAAAACATAAAATACCTCCCTCTTTTCTTGGCAGATAAAGACGTTCTATATCTGCCTTAGGGTGGTGCATTCTATGCATTGTCAACAGTTTTCGTATTTTTCTGTCAACATTACATATTTCAGTAATTGACCAGTTTATGATATTGAAACTGTAAGTCACGACTGGTATGGCTAAAGCATTGATTGCTTCGATCCTGCTTTTTGCATTCAGCTCTGTCTTCAGTATTGCTCTCACCCTGCGATAACATTTTCTTCTTATCTTTTCCCTCATCACTGCATGCTTGATTCCATCCCCTTCAATTTGTAGCTCTCCGCTGGTTCTAACTCTTTTATGACATTCTGCTGGTCAAGGTTAACGTTAGATATTTCTGCCAATTTCCCTTTGATAAAGGTAGCTTTTGCACATTTATCGAGGCCAAATTGCATCCTGATGTCATCAATGATTTGTTTAACAGTCGCTAGTAAGCCCTTGAGATGTTGGTTATTTTTTGCCAGTAGCTTTAAATCATCCATGTAAATGAGATTTATATTTTTATCAAAATTTTAAAACCGTACTGTGCATCATTGAGCAATTTTGAGAGAGGTACTAAGGCTAAACAAAAGAGGAGTGGTGATAGTGAGTCACCCTGGAAACTGCCACATGGAATTCTTACATCTCCAGTATTTAGAGATTCATTGTCACTGTTCAAAGTCAGTGTGGTTTTCCTCGATTTCATACTCACAGACAAAAAGTTTCGCTGAGTAGGAGCTATTTTATACATTTCCAGGCAATTTTTAATCCAGCTATGTGATAGGCTATCAAAAGTCTTTTTATAGTCTATCCAGGCTATTGACAAGTTTTTGTGTCCTTTGTGACAATCTTCTAAGATCATCTTATTGATGAGTAGCTGATCTTTACAACCATAAGACCCACGTTTACATCCATTTTGTTCATTAGAGAATATGCCACTTTCTATTTAAAAAACTATAGGTATATTCAGTCAAGACAGATGTTAGCGTTTTATACATTGTTGTTCAGCAGGTTATGGGTCAATAATTGTTTGGTTCATTTGTTTCTTAATTTATTGTAAGTAGGAATGTTAAACCATTAACTAGCTAAGAGGGGATAATACTAGGATGTTGCAAAACATCGTTGTAAAGTTTTGTAAAGAAAACATCGACAATGCAGAGAAACGAAAGGAGAAGAGATATGAAAAACTAATCGAAGAGTGCAGAGAACAGGGATGGACTGTCGAGTACTACCATCTGGCAGTGGGGGATAGAGGCTTCATTGAAAGAAAAATGACAACGCTATTCAAAAGAAGATTTGCGTTTTCAAACTCGGAACTTAGAAAACTGATAAGGAGGATACAGGAGGCGGTCGAAAAAGCCAGCTTCTATATATGGCTGAAGCGGGAAGACCGAATATGGCTTGAAAATCATAACAAGTCTAGGTGAGACAGGCTGACACTGAAGTGGCTTCGCGCCCTCCATTGTCAGTAAAAGTTCAGACAGTGTCATGTGACAACTTGCTGGAGCTACTTGCTGGAGCCTAGCAGCGGGAGTTTAGACAGTGTCATGTGACAACTTGCTGGTGCTGCCTACTGGACCCTAGCAGCGGGAAATTTAGACAGTGTCACGTGACAACTAGCTGGGGCTGCCTGCTGGAGCCTAGCAGCAGATATAAAAAGGGGAACTTGACACGACGATCAGTCGGACGCTGACACTCGTTGATGCTGCATCGAAGAGGCCAGGGAATAGAAGAAAGAAGACATGCACCCAACACCAGAGCTGAAGACACCTCCGAAAGGAGGGGCCCCGCCACGTCAAAACGGTAGAGGAGTAGGGGCCGAAACCGGACGTGGTTCCTCCTGATGATGTCTTCAGCTAACTGGATCCTATAAAGGAGCTGTTGTGGTAGCAGACCACGAAACATGGTTGAAATTCCTCATGAGAAGGCATTCAACCAGAAGTTAGGAATTTTATCCTTTCCTAGAGACTTCTATTTGCTTGATCTCCTGAGAAGAGATCTTATATCTTCTACCTAGATACCCTCCCACTTTTGCTCCTCTAAGGAGTCTAAGTCTGTAGATATTCTATCAATCCAAGGGGCCTTTTCATTGTGTGTTTTTTTCTTCTGCCCAAATTTTATTCCAGAATTCCTGCACTTCTTCTTTTGATGGGACAGACTTTACTGTAACTGGAATCTTCCCTACCTTTCTTCTTCTTCTTCTTCTTCTTCTTCTTCTTCTTCTTCTTCTTCTTCTTATTATTATTATTATTATTATTATTATTATTATTATTATTATTATTATTATTATTATTATTATTATTATTATTATTCAGTAGTTTTATTTTTATCACGTGCTTTCACTGCACTACCGAGCACAGCACTGTGTGCCTTGGGTATCTGCTGCGGTTTGCTGTGATGCTCTTATTGTTACTATATTGAAAGTGTTTTACGTAGGATGTGTGTGGTGCCTAATAGTGCTATTTTCTGCATGCTATATATATTTGTAAGTCCTGGTGTTTTTCTTATGTACTTGTCTGAATATTTTTTTTTATCATACCTAATGCGCCTATTATGATAGGAATTGTTTCTGTTTTTAGACTCTACATTCGGGTTACCTCTATTTCCAGCTCTTTGTATTTTGAAAGTTTCTCCATTTCTTTTAGAGAAATATTGTCATCTGTTGGTATTGATACATCGAGTAGAAAGCATTTTTTTTCTTATCATCATCATCATTGTTATTTACTTTTAATCTACATGTTTATTGCACTCATTTGCCGAAACACACCTAGTGCCCTAGGGCAAGTGAAGGATAAGAGATGTTACAGTATAACTGAAAGCTTGGGGAGGGAAGTGGTAGGGGCAGCAGCGAAATATCTCCTTGTAATACAACAACGCAATTGATAGGATTTTTCTAAGGATGTGGGCAGTACTTGTCAGCACAATCTTTTGGATATCACTGAGACATGGTTCTCCTGGGATGTTGTCTAGATGTATCATACCTAGGGCACCTACAATAACAGGAGCAGTTTTTGCTGTAAGATTCCACATCTTTTGCATTTCAATTTCCAAGTCCTTATATTTACTAAGTTTGTCAGATTCCCTTACAGATATATTTTTATCAGTGGGAACACTTACATTTACTAGTCTACAAGTATTTTCTTCCCTGTCTTTAATAATTATGAGTGGTCGATTAGCCTGGATCATTCTGTCGGTGTTGACTGGAAAATCTCAAGGGATAGTGACATTTTAACCGTCATATATTTTAACTGGACGATCAGAAGCTGTTTGCTAGGAATGACTAAAAGTTAGTATGGCTGCTAAAAACTGTTAAAGAGTTTAGCAATGATATCGGGATGGATTTTGGCCTTGGCTAAAGTAACTTTCTTATTTTTTCCTTCACAGTAGTATGATGTATACCATCTCCTTCGTTTATTCTCAGGTATTTATAACTTTCTTGTGGGTAAAGTTCCTTGATGGTAGCATCGGTATCTAATTAAAGGGAAACTGTTTGTTTGAGCTTGCCTCTTACAAAAGTTACTTTAGCCAAAGCCAAAGTCCATCCCGATATCATTGCTAAACTCTTTAACAGTTTTTAGCAGCCATACTAACTTTTAGTCATTCCTAGCAAACAGCTTCTGATCGTCCAGCAAAAATACATGGTTTATTTTAGTGCTAAAAATTTTGTAGTCATATCTGGTGTTATTCAATTCATATGAGAGTGGGATCAGTGCCATGCAAAGGAGTAATGGAGAGAAGGAGTCACCTGGAAAAATGTCTCGTTTGAGTTGATGTTGTTAGATTGGTTCATCCCATGACTATGATTTAGAAAGAGACGTGTGTTCCACTTAGCCATGCTGCCTTGTAAGAATTTGGAGACGACAAGAGAGCTCTTGTATATCCCAAGGACCGTGAGTAGCCTTTTATGAGGGACACTATCAAACACTTTCCTGTAGTTTATCCATGCCAAACTTAGGTTCTTGTTTTTGCTTTGGCAATTCTCTACAATCATTCTATTTATGAGTAATTGGTCTTTGCATCCATAAGAATTTCTTTTAGAACCTTTTCGAACTTGAGGAAAGATAGAGTTCTGTTCAAGGAAAGCGTTAGTATGGAGGTGAGAATCTTGTAGGTGGTGTTGATATGTTATTGGTCGGTAGTTCTTCGGATATTATTATTATTATTATTATTATTATTATTATTATTATTATTATTATTATTATTATTATTATTATTATTGCGGCGAAGGTGAAGGCGAAGGTGGCGAAGTCGTTAGCAGCATTTCCTCCATCTTTACGTTCTGAGTTCAGATTCTGCCGGGGTTGACTTTGCCTTTCATCCTTTCATGGTCGATGAAATAAACACCAATTGAGCATTGGGTTCGATGTAATTGACTAACCTCCTCCCCTCAAATATCAGGCCTTGTGCTTATAGTAAAAAGCTTTATTATTAGGGTGGCGAGCTGGCAGAACCGTTAGCACGCCGGGAAAATGCTTGGCGACATTTCGTCCGTCTTTATGTTCTTAGTTCAAATTCCGCCAAGGTCGACTTTGCCTTTGATCTTTTCGGATCGATAAAATAAATGCCGATTGAGCATCGGAGTCGATGTAAACGACTTAAACCTTTCCCCGAAATTGCTGGTCTTGTGCCAAAATTTGAAACCATGATAAATGCGCTGAGCTGGCAAAATCGTTAGCACGCCTGGTGAATTGTGCTTAGCGGTATTTCGTTCGTCTTTACGTTCTGAGTTCAAATTCTGCAGAGGTCGACTTTGCCTTTCATCTTTTCAGAGTTGATAAAACAAGTACCAGTTGAGCATTTGGGTCGATGTAATCGTCCCATCCCCACCCATCAAATTTCAGGCCTTGTATCTATAGTAGAAAGGATTATTACTATTATTGCTTCTGAACACTGAGCTATGGATTGCAATCTCTCCCTAAGCTGGAAAACGATTTGATGATAATTATTTTTAATAATTTGTCAACAAATAAATTTTAAACAGTTTGGTCGTTTAAAGGATAAACAAAATAACCATTCCTCTCTCCTCTGCCATTTCCGAAACAAAATCCACAAAAGAAAAAAATATGTAATAAACCAAATTAGCAAACTAAAAGCAATTGTTTTCCACTTATGAGATAATCGCAATCCGCAGCTCAGTGTTGGCGTCTTAGTGGTGCTGAGAATGAGGCAACTTTATGCTACATGTGTTGGAATAAGAACCACAGAAGTGATAAAATATGAGGATTGTCGCAAGAAGCAGTAGACACAATAACAACAGCAGGTTTCTGAAGTGTAAATGACTGGACGAAGGACGGAGTTCAAAGTTACTGTCACACTACTATCAGTCGTAGCTCCGAAGATAGTAAAAGTAG
The DNA here is from genome assembly GCF_046866305.1 of Octopus bimaculoides. Classification (NCBI taxonomy): domain Eukaryota; kingdom Metazoa; phylum Mollusca; class Cephalopoda; order Octopoda; family Octopodidae; genus Octopus; species Octopus bimaculoides. Next base: position 76,174,209 of record NC_142935.1, read on the forward strand.
AAACAGAAACATAAAATCGCCTCATTCTCAATACCTCTAAGACGCCAATGAAGTCGGACACTGAAAAGCTAAATGGTCTCTTTAAACCCAGGGCAGGGGAGACCAGAGACTCTGAGCAGATGTTTCAACCCATCTGCTTGCAGCGATAAGAAGTTTGGCCTAGGAGAAAAGCAGAAAACGGTCGAGGAGGATAGGAAGACAAAGAGAAGGCAAAAATGAATAGAACAGATTAAAACCATAAAGAATAATGAAATTCTTCGCAGAAGGGTGCTCTTTTGCGTGGAGTGCATCGATCATATACTTTCTCAAAAGGATAACTAGAGCCTACTAAACTGCAGTTAGTGAAAATTACACCAACAGTCTATCAACAACTAATAAAGAACTCCCTTGGATTATATGAGAGGTTTCGCTGTTCAACCAAAACTAAGGTGCTCACGTTAGAATTTTGAAGAACCAAGTCATAAATGGGAAATTACAAAGAGTGCCCGGAGCTGAAGCTGATTGGAATCGTGAATTGGTCTGTTTATTATTAGAATTTTAACCTGTTTTGTATTTCTTCTCACATTTTTATAACTTGTTTGCTCTATCTCACCATTTATTGTAAATAGACTTACAGACATATTTTGTTACATTTCTATGACACGTTTTGTACTATAATGCTGAAATAAATGTTCGAATTTTAAATC
>NC_142935.1:76179894-76204894 GCF_046866305.1 Octopus bimaculoides
ACGATACTTTAAGTAAGACAGAGCTAAGCTATATTCAGATTTAATCCATTGTTACTCAGTATTTAAAATTTTTTTTGCATTGCATGTATTTTAGCCAAAATTGAACTGAATTCAGCAATGGAGTGATTCATCAGTTGTTTTCTAATTGATGTAAACTTGTAAGGCGCCAAGGTCGACTTTGCCTTTAATCCTTTCGATGTCGATAAATTAAGTACCAGTTGAAGGGGGCTGAAGACAAACACTTTTTTCTTCGGCCAATCTCTGATGAACTTTTCCAAGTTTCACCTGAAAAGGAAAATAAGGGTAGAGAGGGAAGTGTTGTCTTTTAGTCAGTTTGCTGAAAGATGGATGAAAGTGGCGAGAATGGTACGAGTGAACGGGCCTGCTCTGAGCATACGCCTGTAGTTGGAAAAAGGAAAGGAAACGAAAAAGGCACCTGCCCCAAAAGTCAGGGCATCCATGGCTTTTGTGGGGGTTTTCCATGAGCAGCCTTCGAATAGCTCTTCCCTACTGAGAATTGCTAATTGTTGATCTTATTTAAAAAAAAAAAAATTATTAGTCTTGTTTACACACAAACCCTCACAACTACACACACTCACACACATTATTATTACTATTATTATTATTATTATTATTATTATTATTATTATTATTATTATTATTGAGTGAGAGAGCAGCACAGGCCTTCAAAGTGATGCTGGGGTACAAATATACGAAGCCCAACATACCCATCATGATACCCCGTCTGGTAAGGGTACGCTAGGCACATGCATCACAACCATATGTGCACGATATGGTGACCTTCTATCAGGATAAACATCGAATGACCTGGGACCCCAGTTGGAATTTTCTCCAGGTCGAGTAGCCCGCCCCACTTAAAAGCTCCCTGAATAAGAGATGCTTAAAGATGATGAACGAAAAACCCATGTTTCCAAGAGTGAATTATTCAAACCCCAAAGAATCCTTCTCAACACATGGCCATGATGCTCGTGATCAGCGATGCACATATCGTCAGCAACTAAAGGACATGTTCAACTGGTTAAGGTCAAGCTACTGACAGGTAAATCTGTGGTACTGAGCAGAATATTTGCGGTAGCCTATCTTTTACATAAAGACAAAACATGTACATGTTAGCACTTCCAATCAGTTAAGACCAGAAACCATTAAAGGTACTGCCTGGTATTGCACCAGGACAGTTGTTATCATTATTATTATTATTATTATTATCATCATCATCATCATCATCATCATCATCATCATCATTATCATTATTATTATTATTATTATTATTATTATTATTATTATTATTATTATTATCATTATTCAGTAGTTTTATTTTTATAGCGTACTTTCACTTCACTACCGAGCGCAGCTCTGTGTGCCTTGGGTATGTGCTGTGGTTTGCTGTGATGCTCTTATGGTTACTGTATTGAAAGAGCTTTGCGTAGGATGTGTGCAGTGCTCAGTAGTGCAATTTTATGTATGTTACATATATTTGTAAGTCCTGGTGTTTTTGTTGTGTATTTGTCTGAATATTTTTTATCATACCTAAGGCGCCTACTGTGAGAGGAATTGTTTCTGTTTTTAGATTCCACATTCGAGTTACCTCTATTTCCAGGTCTTTGTATTTTGAAAGTTTTTCCATTTCTTTTAGGGAAACGTTGTCATCTGCTGGTATTGATACATCAGTTAGAAAGCATTTTTTTCCTTCATGATCTTTGACAACTATATCTGGTCTATTTGCCTTAATTTCTCTATCTGTGTGTATTGGCATATCCCAGAATATGGTTGCTTTCTCGTTTTCTGTGACCTTTTCTGGCGTGTGTTTATACCATGTTTTTTCTGTTTTTATTCCTTAGTGTTGGCATAGCTTCCAGCGTATGTAGGTCCTAGCTCTGTCGTGTCTGTGAATATATTCCTGCTTAGCCAGGACCGGGCAGCCATTATTATTATTATTATTATTATTATTATTATTATTATTATTATTATTATTATTATTATCATTATCGTCATCATCATCATCATCATCATCATTATTATTATTATTATTTTATGTTTGACTTTTGTTTTGCATTTGTACAAGTTGGATCCAAGTCTCACCCAGAGACCTCAAGAGACAACAAGTTAGAAGTTCATGTAGGTGTTATGCCTAGGGTACCATATATTTGGATTTGTACAGTTTTGTTCAAGTGAATGTTTAAGAAACCATAAGAAAATTATGTGTTTGCTTTAAAATTTGAGATCACATAGACAGTATTTTACGTAGGATTTGGCAGTTCCCATGAGCACTATCTTTTGAACTTCAGTCATTTTGGGGTTTCCTGGTATCTGAGCTAGGTAGTAATCAGCCCGTTTCGCTGTCATTCCCAGGGCACCTATGACAATAGGTATTGTTTTCGTCTTCAGATTCCACATTTTGCTAATTTCTATTTCAAGATCTTTATATTTGCTCAGTTTTTGGTAGGTCTTGACAGATACGTTTATATCAATTGGGACAGTCATATCAATGAGGAGGCATGATTTTTGTCTGAAGTCTTTCAGTATGATGTCTGGCCTATTTGCGTCTATCTTTCTGTCAGTTTGAATGGTGAAGTTCCAGAGGAGTGCAATGTGATCATTTTCAAGTACTGGGGGTGGTTTGTGTTCCCACCAGTTTTTATCATGGGGCATGTCCAGGTTTTTGCATATTACCCAGTGAATATATTGTGCAGCTCTGTCATGCCTGTTGAGATACTCTGTAGGCGCAAGCAGACTGCACATGGAGACAACATGATCGATGGTCTCATTTTGTTGTTGGCATATACGACATAATGGGGAGCTGCCGTTCTTTAATATGTTGGCCTGGTAGTTCTTTGTAGGTAGGCATTGATCTTGGGCTGCTATGATAAACCCCTCTGTTTCTGATTTCAAGCCAGAGGCCATTAACCATTGGTGGGTAAGGGCTTTGTTAATATCTGCATTATTCGCTCTCTTTGGGTATTTGCCATTGAGAGGTTTTCCATGCCATTTTTCAGTCATAATATCTAAGGCAGCAATTTTAGCACGGGTTTTCAAGCGCTTAGCTTTTTCTGCAGGTGTTTCTAGTTCGTCTAATTCTTGAATTTGTTGCAATTGGAATTCACTTAGATATTCCTTTGCCTGTTTTGTTACTGAGTAAGATGCTTTCTTGCTTTCATGTTTTAAGACAAGTTTTAACATCCAGTCCTCAGAGTTTTTCAGATAGGTGTCTAGGCCAACTGTGGCTACCTTCATTGATAATGCCAGCTGTAGAAGTCCTCGGCCTCCCTCTTTTCTTGGTAGATAAAGACGTTCTATATCTGCCTTAGGGTGGTGCATTCTATGCATTGTCAACAGTTTTCGTATTTTTCTGTCAACATTACATATTTCAGTAATTGACCAGTTAACGATATTGAAACTGTAAGTCACGACTGGTATGGCTAGAGCATTGATCGCTTCGATCCTGTTTCTCGCGTTCAGCTCTGTCTTCAGTATTGCTCTCACCCTGCGATAACATTCTCTTCTGATCCTTTCCCTCATCACTGAGTGCTTGATATTGTCCCCTTCAATTATTATTATTATTATTATTATTATTATTATTATTATTATTATTATTATTATTATTATATTCATATACACACAACAGATTAGACTGTTGCAAAAGAAAAAATCCTGACACCGGGCTACAAGTAACCTTAGAGGCCAAGAACCCTTCTAACTATCCTAGCTATCCCTAATAACATTGTTTTCAGGAGCTGTACTAAACTGGGTTTTATGCCTATTTTCTCTATCCATTGTACAAATCCCAATGCACCTATAACTACTGAGATACATTTTACCCGTACTTTCCATTGTCTCTGTAATTCAATAGCTAAGTCCTGGTACTTTATCTATACCTCTCATATTGATTTTTTTCATCATTTGGGACCGTAAGGTCAATTCTCTGGCACTTTCTATTCTCTTTATCTACTACTACTAAATCAGGCCTCCTAGCTTTTATTACTCTGTCCGTCTGAATGTTAAAGTCCCACAACATCTTATATTTCTTACTTTCTGGTACTTTACTAGGTTCATATTGATACCATTTATCAGTATGTTCAAATCCTAGCTTTCTATATAACTCCCAGTGGATTTCTCTAGGTTATCATGTCTTTTCTTGTATTCTTTCTGTGCCAGCATGCTACATTCACTTACTATATGAGTAACGCTTTCCTCTTTTGATTTGCATAGCCTACATTGCGAATCTACTTCGTTTTTGTCTATCTTGGCTTTTATCCAATTAGTCCTTAATGCTTTATCTTGTGCTACTACTAGCAAACTTTCTGTCTCCCTTTTCAGCTTTTCTTCCTGCAACCATAAGCATGTCTCACTACTACTATCTGCTGCAACTATCTTTGGGAATCTACCATGCAACGCCTTTCTCTGCCAGTCAGATAATTTCTGTTCTTTTTTCTGATTTTTAACTTTGCTTAGGTTTTTGGTTTCCCTATGTCTTGCTGTGACTCTAGCAGCTTTTAATAAACTTTCTTCTCTGCTACCTACATAGGAGTCTATATCTACTCTAGCTAACTCCACACAGTCTTCTACTGATATTAAACCGCTTCCACCTTCCTTTCTAAGTAAGTATAATCTTGCTACTCCTGCTTTTGGCTGGAGTCCTCCATTCATATTAAATTCCTTCTTAGTTCTTCTGTCTAGATTCTGTCCAATCTACAAAAGCTGCTGAGTATATGAGTGATGACACTGCCTTATTATTATTATTATTATTATTATTATTATTATTATTATTATTATTATTATTATTATTATTATTATTATTATTGAGTTAAAGAGCAGCGCATGCCATCAAACTGACACTGGGGTAAAATATACGAAGCCCTTATCGTCTGATAAGGGTGCACCAGGCACATGCATCACAACCATATGTGCGCGACATAGTGATCTCATATCAAGATAAACAGTACATGACCTTTCAGGTAGGACCCAGTTACAATTTTCTTCAGGTCGAGTAGCCCATCCCGCACAAAAGATCCCTGAATAAGGATTGTTTAAGGATGTTGAACAAAACAACCACGTTTCCAAAGGTGAATTATCTAAACCCCAAAGAATTCCTCTCAACATATGGCTATGATGCACATACCGTCAGCCACTAAGGGACATGCTCAACTGGTTAAGGTCAAGCAACTGACAAGCAAACCTGTGGTATTGAGCAGAATATTTGTTGTAGCCCATCTTATATACCAAGACATAACAATGTACAAGATAACACTTCCAATCAGTTAAGATTAGATGCCATGTGAGCCACTACCTTATTATTATTATTATTATTATTATTATTATTATTATTATTATTATTATTATTATTATGTTGTTTTTTTTTCTTCTTTCTTCAAATTTTCTTCCATTTCTCGCCGAGTGTTTTCCGTACACCTAGGGCAGAGAAACTCGTTGTATGCATTCCCAGTTCACACACGCAAATTCACAGGTAAAACATGTATTTAAGAAAAGAAAAAGTTCATGAATGGATGTTGTTTTCACAGCGATAATGCTCTTCTTAGTACATGAGTCGTTCCAGTTAGCACGATTTTTTGCACTTCCTGTAGGGATGGTAAGCCTGGTATCATTTTCAAATAGGTTTCAGTACCTTTTTTTATCATTCCTAGAGATCCTACAATCACTGGTATGGTAGTCGCCTTGAGGTGCCACATTTTTTCAATTTCTATAAGCAAGTCTTTATATTTACTGATCTTGTCAAATTCTTTCGCCGCTATATTATGAACAGAGGGAATACTCATGTCAATTAATAAACACGTCTTCTTTGTCTGATCTTTTATAATAATATCCGGTTTATTAGCTTTTATAGCCTTGTCAGTATGTACGGGGAAGTCCCAGAGAATCGATACATTTTCTCCCTCAGTCACAGCTTCAGGATGGTGTTTATACCATTTGTCAGCGATTTTGATTTTATAATGCTGACATATTGTCCAGTGTAAATACTGGCCAACTCTGTCATGTCTTGTTTTATATTCTACAGGTGCTAAGACTCTACACCCTGAGATTAGGTGGTCTATAGTTTCAATCGCATCGTTACAAAATCGGCATTTTGTGTCAGCTCCATTTTTTATCACATTGGCTTGGTAGTTCCGGGTTAATAAGCTTTGGTCTTGAGCAGCCAATATGAAACCTTCACTCTCTGCTTTTAGCCCTGAACTACGTAACCACTGATGCGTGCGTTTCTGGTCGACATCAGCTTGTTTGCTACGAGCCACATACTTGCCATGCAGAGGTTTCTGTTCCCATCTGCTAGCTAATTTTTCATGTGCTTTTGTCTTTGCAATTAATTTTATTTTCTTTGCAGCAGCAGTTGGCGCATTTCCTTCAACCTGATCAAGTTGGTGGGTATCTAAGAGTTCGGTAGCGAATTTTTTGCTCTCTTTCAGAATAGAATGAAGTTTTTTTGGTCTTTCATGTTTTTCAACAAGTTTCAGCATCCAATCGTTGGTTGTTTCAAGGTATTTGGCCAGTCCGATTGTGGTGGTTTTGTACGTAAGTTCAAGCTGGATCAAGCCTCGACCTCCCTGAGCTCTGGGAAGGTAAAGACGATCCACGTCTGCCTTTGGATGGTGCATCTTATTACAAGTCAGTAGCTTGCGGATTTTTCTATCAATTTTGACTATTTCACTGGTATTCCAGTTAAGCACATTGAAGCTATAAAGAACAACTGGGACTGCTAAGGAATTTATGGCTAACACCTTATTATATGCATTCAGCTCAGACTTCAGAACTGCTCGAACTCTTCTATAACATTTCTTCCTAACCTTCTCTTTCATGCTTGCATGCTGGATACCAGAACCTTCATTTATTCCTAGGTATTTATAGGTTTATTATTATTATTATTATTATTATTATTATTATTATTATTGTTGTTGCTGTTGTTGTTGTTGTTGTTGTTGTTATTATTATTATTATTATTATTATTATTATTATTATTATTATTGTTATTACTCAAGGCAGCGAGCTGGCAGAATCGTTAGCACGCCGGGAGAAATGCTTAGCGGTATTTCGCCTGTCTTTACATTCTGAGTTCAAGTTCCGCCGAGGTTGACTTTGCCTTTCATCCTTTCGGGGTCGATAAATTAAGTATCAGTTGCGTACTGGGGTCGATCTAATCGAATGCCCCCCCCCGCCCCTATTATTATTATTAAGGCAGCAAGGTAGCACAATCGTTAGCATGCCGAAGATAATGCTTAGCGGCATTTTGTATGTCTTTACGTTCTAAGTTCTAATTCCGCCGCGATCGACTTTGTCTTTCACTTATTTTATCGGCCTTAAAAGGGCTCAATAAAATAAGTACCAGTCTAGCACTAGGGTCATTGAAATCGTCCACCTACCTCCACCAAAAGTTCAGACCCTGTGCCTATAATAGAAATGATTATTATTGTTGTTGTTTGTTCTTGTTTTCACTCTTTGTGATGTTCCCCTTTAACTATGCCCCTGTGACTAATAAAAGAATTTCTTCTTCTTCTTCTTCTTCTTCTTCTTCTTCTTCTTCTTCTTCTTCTTATTATTATTATTATTATTATTATTATTATTATTATTATTATTATTATTATTATTATTACTATTATTATTATTATTATTAAGCATATATTTAGTTTTATTTTATACTTGTATTTATTTTCTTCTTTTCCTTTTGGCCTCTAGCTTTCTTTTCTTCCTTCCCTCCTTTACTTTACCCTCCTTCTCTCACGTATCTGTTTATTGGAATGTCACAATTAACTATTCATTAGCAAGTCTGCCTGGTTGTCTATTTGCTTCCTGGACTGATACTGACTTGGTATGCGAACTACAAAAAAGCCAATTTTGACACTAATTACCTGTCCGCTTGTAGACGCTCATCATGGGTTATTTTCACACCACAAGACCACTCGCTGATCTATTCATATTTTCTTAACAGGTGAAGTTACCCTTAATTAAGGAAAGAAAATCATAAAAACTAACTAAATATAACCAGCTGGAATTGTTAAGGTCAAAGCGGCCGAGATCAAGTTGTTCTGGCAATATAGATGTAGTTCACTTCATACTATTACAGTAATCTTTCCATATTGAATGTAGTATAAGGCAAATGAACAAGCTTAAGTAACAGCTTAAAATGTGTTTTTTTTTAAATTTTACAACGAACCCCAATAAATCTCAGAATTCAGAATTAATTCACTTGTTAAATTGAAACTAACACCAAACCCATATAGTTTTGTATTTCATTTCACTCTATGAGATTTTAATAGATTATTCTCGAACGCATCAAGTTATTCTGACATCAAATTGTTCATTTCATACAGTCACAGCAAACTTTCCACATGAGATGAGATGAAACATTCAGTGTATCACCAACAAACCTATCTTGAAGAACCACGCATCACTAACAATTTTTATATATAAAGCGTGGGTAGGTGAGTGGTAAGAAGCTCGCTTGACAATCACATGGTTCCAGATTCAGCCCCAGTGCGTGGCACCTTGGGCAAGCTTTTTATCTCTCTATACTTTTTATATATATTTCTTATATATTTTTTTACATGTTTTTTTTACATATTTATAGATATATTTTAATATTTTTATTGCTTTATATATTTTTACACTTTTTTCCTGTATTTTACCTTCCACCCTGCATTTTTCTTGTGCCTATATAGACGTGTATATGAAATTTTGTGCGCGTGTGTGTGTGTGTGTGCGTGTGAGCGGGTATGTATATTTGTATACATGTATATGCACATGTGTATGATTGCATATATACGTGGGAGTCCACGCGAGTGTAAGTGAGCATATGCATATATAGCATGTATGTAATTTAGACGTGCATTTGAATATAACTGTGCCTGTATGGTTACGTGTGTGTGTGTGTGTGTGTACGCGTGCGCGCGCGCGGTCTTGTATACGTGTACATGCATGGTTGCATAATATGTGCATCTATTTGGTGTATGTGTGGGTGCGCATGTGTGTGTTTCATGCGAGTCTGAGTGAGCATATGCATATAGGCAGATGTACGTGGGTGTGCATACGCGCATGTGTATGTATGTACATGCGCGCACACGCGATTGCTATGAGCTTTTTTACTCCATTACTTTTTACTTCCTCCCTTCGGATTTTCCCCTCATTTAACGGCCATTCTAATAGCTCTTTTGTCTTAATAACGGTCATTTACATAGTAATTTCCTTTTGTTTAACGGTCATTTTCATGGGTTATTTTAATTGCCTCTGTAACTGAAGAAATGGTGGTACAGGTTTCTGCGGCCCCGACATCCGAAACTCGGAGTTTTATTATGACAACCGAATAATCGTCACATATTATATTACAAATATACACACACACACACACACACACACACATATATATATATATATATATATATATATATATATATATATATATATATATATAATCATAAATATATAGGGATTAGCAGTATCCTGCTTCTCCAACATACTGAGAAATTCAGAAACAGCAGCCAAAGAACTACTGATTCCAAAACTACAAATTTTTCTCTAATTGATAGCGATATTTATGGTACACACAGAACAAAAAACAGAAGAGAAGAGTAAAAAACAAACCTGCCTTTAATTAATTTGGTACGACGTTTCACGGTTAGTGGTATGAAATTACCTCATTCCGATCTTCAGCCAAATATTTTAATAAATTTGTCAATGTCTAAATAACTCACGTTAATTTTGACCATGCGACATCAAGATGATGTCGCATGGTCAAAATTAACGTGAGTTATTTAGACATTGACAAATTTATTAAAATATTTGGCTGAAGATCGGAATGAGGTAATTTCATACCACTAACCGTGAAACGTCGTACCAAATTAATTAAAGGCAGGTTTGTTTTTTACTCTTCTCTTCTGTTTTTTGTTCTGTGTGTACCATAAATATCGCTATCAATTAGAGAAAAATTTGTAGTTTTGGAATCAGTAGTTCTTTGGCTGCTGTTTCTGAATTTCTCAGTATGTTGGAGAAGCAGGATACTGCTAATCCCTATATATTTATGATTATAAATGGTTTTACCGATAAGGTTTTTTCATACTGAGCTACCCGGCAAAATTGTTAATTATTAATTTTTATTACTAATTGATGATTCCCTGCCCTGTATATCTATATATATATATATATATATATATATATATATATATATATATATATATATATATATATTGCATTTCTAAATCTCTCAGAGAGACTTACACAGTAGCAACACGATAAAGTGATGGTTTGTTGCCAACTTAATGTGGTAGTCCCAGGAAAAGGAAGAATGCTACTAATATTTAGCCTTAGGGACCACTGTTTCCAGTTGGCTATGTGACACAAGCGTACTGTGTCCCTATGTTTTCAAACACACACACACACACACACACACACACACACACACACACACACATATATATATATATATATATATATATATATATATATATATACATGCGTTTGTGTCTGTGTTTGTCCCATACCACCACTTGACAACCGGTGTTAATGTGTTTACGTCCCCGTAACTTAGCGGTTCGGCCAAAGAAAACCGATAGAATAAGTAACAGGCTAAAAAATGTACTGGGGTCGATTCATTCGACTAAAAATGTTTTCAAGGCGGTGCTCCCAGCATGGCCGCAGTCTAAACACTGTAACAAGTAAAAGATAATCAGACAGTATCTTTTGTGACTAAAAGTGTACTTTAATAACGCCAGTACTTTGTTTATCTATAGTATTTTATCTTTTGATTTCACCAAATTTTTACACAGGCTTATTTTTTAAATGAAATATAAAATAAGTATGTTTGGGAATGAATATGATACTTGATATTATTATATAAATATTTATTTGGTAAAAAAAAGTATCAATATATATATTATAGAGAAAAAATAATTGAGTAAATTGTCATTGCTGGATTAAAAGAAGTACCTTTATTTAACATGCTGGCTCAAATTCTCAAAGGCTTTGTAAGGATGGAAACGTCACAATCATGATGAGTTACAATTTGAGATGTAAGAATCAATATGGTAGAGCTTGCTGTGTTTTAATGTTAATATTCCTACAAGGAAATGAGATGGAATAATAAAACAGTAGACTAAACTTTAAGTCAGCCTCTACGTTTTGAGCTCAAATTCTGCTGAGGTCTTTCATCCATCCGGGCTCAGTAATATACGTACCAGTCATGTAACAGGTCGGTTCAATTTGCTTTATTCTTTTCTTTGAAGATTGTAGCCCTGTGCGTATGTGAGAAAATAAAGGTTAAGTTACTTATACGCTGTTAGCTACTTTGAGAAAATCACGAACGCAACATATGAACTTAGAAGTTTTATGTTTTGTCAAAAAGAGACCATTATTTTTACTTGAAAGTTCTTTTGCTCTGCATAAAATTTTGGTTTTGACAGAATGTCTTCATAAAGTCCTCTATTTTTCATAATATATTTTTGTGATGTACAATGTCCTTCATTTTTTATAGAAGATTATGGAAATATTGCATTATGAATGGAATCTTTTCGTCTTCAGTAATGATATTTTCTAAGTTGGTTAATTGCTTATTTTGAAAATCGCAAAAAATTCATTCAAAATGATGAATTTGCTTAGGAAATTTATAGACAATTAAATAAATATAATATGAGATTTGTTGAATAGTTAAGTCAATTCTTGCACGATTGATCTTACATTTATCACACGAATAGTCTGAAGAGCGTCCATGTTGACCATTTCAAGTCTGAAATAAAATCTGCAACTGAAATAGTGAAAGCTATTGTTGATCAGTTTTAATATTTAGCATTTCATTTGGTTACTTCTCTTTTCTTCGCCCATTTATCGCAGCCATTAAAGAATATGAAGCCTGGTATTAGGTTTTGCAGGAGATAGTCTCAGGTTTAATGTACTTGTATCTTCTGGAAAATACAAAAGAAAAAAAGATGAGGACCAATAAGTAAAACGTGTATGTATGTATGCACGTGTATGTGTGTGTGTGTATGTATGTGTATATATGTATATATATGTATGTATGCGCGCGCGCATACATGTACGCACACATTCGTACACATGCACACTGCGCACATACATAGCTGCAAATTCTCTTTGCTAAAATATTTCCTCCTTTCGTAACGAAATTTTCTAGTGCCACGAAATGATGAAATCAAAGTGGATTCGACGAGTATTGAAGACTTTATGATTGACGAGGGATTTAAGGATTCTATACTTGAAACGAGAAAGAAAATCAGATTATATGGTATACTTTGTTCCATCTCAAAACGCTCACTAAAAAATCTAGATATTGGCTTCTGGGAAGATGATTCTTCCTTGCAATAGAGCTATGAATGAAACTTTAGGTTTTATATATCTCCCGATTATTTGAATATACAGCACTTATAAAAAAATTTTAATCAAATAATAATGAATTTTAATTACGTAATTATAGAAATAATTACATTTACTGCTAATGAAACATTTTTTCAGTACAATTAAATTAAGAACTATATATATATATGCGCGCGTGTGTGTGTGTGTGTGTGTGTGTGTGTGTGTGTGTGTGTGTGTGTGTGTGTGCGTGTGTGTGTTTTAGATTGAAGGTTTTCGAATTTGAGACTCAAATCACCACGTTCTGTGCTTCTTTCATATCAAATAATGCGTTTGACCAAAACCAGATTCCCCAGTATACAAACTTGAAAACGTTACTAAAATGGGCGCAACAGCTACATATGTCTTAGGGTTGTTTGTAACAGATTTTTCATTCATCCAATAATATCCAATTTCATTAAATGTGAATATAGATTTCACTTGAAAATGGAAAGAACTTGAAACAAATTCTTATTTTAGAAATATGTCTAAATTTACACTTTCCGTTAAAGTTTACTGCAAATGGGGGAATGATCCATTCAGAAATTTCTGTTTAGAAGACTTTAAATCGAACTTTAATCGTGTTGCAAAATCTTTAATCTGGTTTGTATAGATCAGCCATTCATCAAAAACACTTTCTTCTGATTGCTCTATAGATGACAAATTTACAAAATACCGAAGATGCACCAGCTCAAAGTACACTTGTATAAACCAAGTTCAACCTGGAAACTTAAAATAGCAGTTCTAGTCTCAATAACTGTAACTTCTTTTGCATTTCATTAAATTGAAACTTCTTTTGTATTTCGATAAATTTACCATATAAGTATGTCAGGTATAAAAAAATGATTTTCTTTTACTTAGCTTTAACTTTTTAGCAAGTGCAGAGTCTGTAATACCTAAAATCTCCACTGATGAATTAGATATCTCTAAGAGCCTTTGTAAGACACCTCCTAACCACCTAACTTCTGTATGAAGAAAATCTTTAAATAGGTCGTTTTTTTTTTTATATAAATTTGTAAAAAGTCGAGAATTAAGAGGCTTTGCTTTAATTGTATTTGTAATTCTGATGTATATCTTCAAACTTTCATGAAACTCTTCTTTGAGGTTTTTACCAACAATATGTTGCTAGGTAAAACACAATGTTTTATAAGTACATTGAAACTTCTTGTTTCAGTAAAACTGAAAACCTTCTATACCTACCTATCATCGCTGGTGCACCATCACATACATTAGAAAGTTGTCTCCTCTTTTAAGTTAATTTTGAATGAATTATCAAAATGGAATTCATCAATAACACAATGCCAGAATGAATTATTTTTCAAAACAATAAGAAAAAATGTTGTTGATAAAAACAAAATCTTATAAAAACAAATTGTGCTACAACTTGCACCTATCTAATAATATTGGTTTTTCATTTACGGCAATGAATAGATATTGCATGATGCTAACATATTTCCTTCATCGGATTTATCAGATTTTATGAATGATTTTATATGGGAACACTTACTGAAATGTTTGTATCAAAGTGCAACACGGCGGTATATATTCATTATGAGCGACAGCTCACTTTGTTGTTTTTTTGTTATTGTTTTTTTGAACTTATATATATATATATATATATATATATATATATATATATATATATATATATATATATATATATATATATATACACTCACTCATTTGGCATCGTTGTGACCTGTCGAGTGTTCCAGATTAATCAGTTTACGGATAGTTCGAAGGAAACAAATGGCCCAAACGTTAACCATCGCATCAACCTTTAAAATTTCCAGTAAGTTGAGTCATATCAGTTAAAGGAAAAGGAAACATCAAATAAAAAGCGTTTGAAATGTTAATAAAGTTAAAATAACAGTGCCAGTATAATAATAAACTATAAACGTTCATTATTTTTTGTTCAGTTATAAAACTGCGTTCTAGAATTTTTGGCATTTCACCGGTCAACTGAATTAACCTTTCAATAGAGGTTCTTAATATAAGATCTTCCTTATTTCCATCATTGCTTTCTTCTTTCTCCTGACTTACAACTTACATCCTCACAATTTCCGAGTCAGTATAATAATGAATATAAGCTACAGCATCGTCTACATGGATCTACTATTTAACATTATCTTCATCTTCTGCGCAAGATCATTTGCAGCAGAATTAGCCAGGCACGAAACAAAGTAGTTTCTTTTGAAACCCTAAACCGTGTAAAGTAATTTGCAGTATCTTTAACAGGTGCAGATACAAGCGTTAAACCTGGTCGCAATCTAAGCTGTCAATTTTCGGTGCGGATGCCTCTAAAGCAGAGTTTCTTAAAGTAGTCCATAACTGAGGGTGAATAAAATTTTGACAGGATGAAGTAGACTTAGTACCAGATTACGTACACCTAATACAAGGCCTGATTGTGTGAAATTGGAATATACTTCTTTTATTAAAGCTGCCAAAACATTACAAAAACTGCTGCTCAGATCTTCAGTTCCCGTTCGTCGGACAGTTGTGATCACAACTATCCGACGAACGCAAACGTGAAACTCTGAGTAGCAGTTTCTGCGATGTCTTTGCAGTTTTAATCAAAAAGCATGTTATTCTACCTTCGGTATTTGGGGTACTATTTTTTCCATCTATATATACATACACACATACACATGCACACTCCCTGCCCAGATAGTGCAGTTGTCTACGAAACTGAGTTCGCCTCTGTTCTGTCAAATAAGGGAGTCGGAAGAAAAAAGTGTGAAATTAAATTCAAAAAGAGATATTCTACAATATATAATATAATGTAATCGTGGGACACTGAAGAAAAAAAATTAAGTAATATGCACATTAAAATAAACATATATAAGCGTACCAGACGCATACATATATATATTTCTTATTGATTTAGTCAGAAGCGGAAGAGCAACGGAAAAAAGAACCCACGATTCCTCTAGTTACTGCAGCAGGAAGCAGTGCAACAAGATATGGAGGTATGCTCAGGTTATAAAATTTTATAAAGGCAAAAGCGACGCAGTTGGTGGTATTAAACTGGGCAAAAGAATATGTTTATCCACCAAGAACAGGTACAGATCGGCCGTTTCTATTAGCAAATTTCTGTTTTTTGGGCATGGGTTGACTCAAGGAGGATATTGTACCACGAATTCGAACGACCCGATACCACTTAATTGTGAAACGAATTTCTTAGCCATTGGATTATTCCTACTCTCATAAATGCAGATGCTTACATAAACTGGATTTCTCCAGCAGTCACTACTTAAGTATGAGCCAAGCTATACACGCATTTGTAAGACCTTGATAATAAAAAACTGTTTTGCCTCAATGATCTTCGAAAGACCGCAGAAAATTTTTTTAAATTTAAGGAGCAAATGAAGCGGAAATGGAAATTAATGAAATGATTGAAGTCACTCTAAATATCACAAAAATTCCCAGTTCAATTTGAGTTGAGATTTACTTTCTTCACTTTTTTTAACGTATGCTATTTTTCACTTTATTTCTATCCAACTTTTTTTTTTTTTCATAATTCTGTACTTCCATTTTCCTTTCATATTCGTTCTTTTCATGTCTTTTTCCTCTTACACTTTCTCATTAAAATCACAGCCTCTCCAGTCATATCTCTCTTCCTCTTTCTATCCATCTCTTCCATTCTTTACCCCTCTCTTTTATTTTATTTATTTATATTTCTTTTCAGTCTTTTGTCAGCTGTTTTGTGTAAGCAGATAAAGGGACAGTTTGTTCTGGCGGCAAAGCAGTGTTGTGAATTCATCATGACGAGCCCCCTCCCTAAACATTCTGGATTCGCTCGAACCGTAGTAGGCAAGCTACATAATGAGTAACCACGCCTCTCTTGTTAGAAACGGACAGGATGGAGCACTGAACTAATGGAAGGTCAAATCTAACAAATAGACATTGATGGTTAGAATGTGTTAGTGAAAGAAAGATTAACAGGGGCTTGTTGAAGGTCTCTATGTCGTATGTGTTCACGTCTGTTTGGTGCGTAGATAAAAATGCTGACATCAAATTCGTAATGGGAGAGCCGATTTTATGAACTGGGTACTCATTACCTCCGAAGCCAGGCTTCCACTATCGTCAGTCAACAGGCCAGTTGGTAGTTAATAGAGAATGGAAAGAGAAGTAATTAAAGAATTAAAGGTACAGGTTTGAAAGGCGTTGCCATGAGGGATCTCACATAAACGAACTACGGGAAAACGCTTTCATATTGCAATTAAGAGAGGGTTGTTAGGGAACACTGTTATTCCAGCTGGAAAGAGTAGGGAGTAATAGTGTGGGAAAATGCATGAAATGAACAGTGACAATATGTAAAATATTATTGAGTATGAATGGAATGAGTGTTTATGTGTTTGTGTATGTATGTGTATGTGTGTGTGGAGAGGAGAAAAAAGACTGAATGAGTTTCAGAAAGATCGGAAATGCGCGTGTAAGCGGGAGAACAGAGAAGCTGAGAGGGAAACTGTGTGTTGTGTATGTACAAACACGGCAATATATCTTTGTATGCCAGGTTTTTACAGAAGAATTGGTGTATGAATGCATGTAAGAGTTGAGTGCATGTGAGGGAAAGAGGACAGGCGAGAGGATGTACAACTTAGACAGAGAGAATCAAAATGAAAGTGTAGATGAAAGAAAGAGATATTTACAAGACATATCGAATACTTAATGAGAAGTGAGCAGAAAGCATTAGAGTCAAGCGACTGCTACTGCTGTAGTTACTACTGCTAGTGACGGTAAAATCAATTCAAGAGATTTTACATGCATAGTTGTTTATAATTTCGTAACAACAGTAACAGCATACTTACATGTGAGGGGAACAGTCAATATCCAAAATTTATTAGAGACAGCTGAATAATTCTAATAATTATAATGGTTTTTGATTTAAGTATAAGACTAGCAAATTTTAGATGAGTGATTTAATTGACACCATTGACCCAAGTACTTAGACAGGTACCTTATTTTATTAAACTCAAAAGGATAAAAGGCAGAGATGATCTCGGCAGGATTTGAAATCAAAATTTTAAATGTCGCATAGTATTTTTCTGATGCTCAATCCTTTCGGCTATAGGCACAAGGCCTGAATTTTGAGGTAGGGACTAAGTCGATTACATCGATCCCAGTACTTGACTCATACTTAATAATAATAATAATAATAATAATAATAATAATAATAATAATAATAATAATAATAATATTAATAATAATAATAATAATAATAATAATAATAATAATAATAATAATAATAATAATATGGACCAACTATGTGAAGTGCAGAATAGACAACATTATCGACAGCAGAACGTGTGATGAGAGGTGAATGCCCGAAATTGGCACAACGCGAATACAAAAGATGCCATGATAATGTGGTAAGAATGATCCATTGGAAGCTCTGTGGATATCACGGCCTACAAAGAGCGAAGGCGTGGTATGAGCAAACCCCAGAAGGAGTCACCGAGAATGAGAATCGCAAAATCCTGTGGATGCAATGATTCAGTGCGATCACCTGATCAGAAATCGGAAACCGGACATTGCTGCGGTGAATAAAAAAGAAAGAACATGCATGATAATCGACATAGGATGCCCCTGTGGCAACAGGATCAATGTGAAAGAAGGTGATTGCTACCTGTCCCAGATGCTAGGAAATCCAAACATGGAAGAAATTAAAAAAATATTGCTCGTATCCTCCGAAAAATATTGTCTATGTAATCCCAAGAACATTTTAATTTGTAAACATTGTCAATTGTTCTTTTAAATGTACATAACAGCAAACAACTTTTACACTATTATATTATAATCAAATTACTTTTAAAACAAACTTCTTTCTTATGTTTTGACAGACTTTCTCTAGAACAATACCCTGTGCAAAACCAAAAATAAAACACCCTAGTCATAACACCAACTTGAACTTCAAACTTGTTGCCTCTTGAGGTCTCTGGGTGAAACTTAGAATGAACTTGTACAAACACAAAGCAAAAGCCAACCATATAATAATAATAATAATAATCCTTTCTGCTAAAAGCACAAGGCCTGAAATTTTGGGGAGGGGTTAATCGATTACATCGACCCCAGTTCTTAACTGGTACTTATTTTATCGACCCCGAAAGAATGAAAAGCAAAGTCGACTCCGGTGGACTTTGAACTCAGAACGTAAAGACGAATGAAGTGCTTTAAGTATTTTCCCAGAGTGCTAACGATTCTGCCAGTTAAAATTAATTCTTTCTCTCTGATCAATGTTAGAAACTTATCTAGAATAGTATTATATATGTTATTCTATTGTGCTCTTTCTTTCTGTCTGTCTCTCTCTGCCCAGAATAGTGATATAGATCTAGTTTGTTTTCTTTCATTCTGTTTTCAACGTTGGAATCTTGCTTACCTGTGATTTTGCGTTTCTTATGTTAAAAGCTGTTATTTTGAGGTTGTGTTTCAGCTTTGGTTACGATATCTCATAAAAATTAGGGCTAATATTTCCATATGCATTACGTTAAATGCAGGTTTAAAAATTTTGTTTCCTCTCCTTCATCATCAACGTTAGTAAATTAGTTGCATGTCACTTTAAATAGATTTAGTTTGTTTTCTCTTACCATTTTATAATAGTGATATATTTCTTTTTTTTTTTTTTTTCGTTTTCTCTCTTCAATTTCAAAAACTTGCTTGCTCGCCGTGCGCCCACCCAATTCCGACCCAACATATACTGAAAATCTCTGTGCCGGAAATCTTGAAATCCTAATTTTACCCTCTCTACTATGGAATCTTGATAATGATAATGGTAGTGAGGATAATAACAATAATAGAGATGGTAATTGCGGTGATAATAAGAATACTACTGGTTGTAGTGGTACTAATAATCCTTTCTAATATAGGCACAAGACCTGAAATTTTGAGGGAAGGGGCAAGTCGATTTCATCGACCCTAGTACTCAACTGGTACTTAATTTATTGACCCCGAAAGGATGAAAGGCAAAGTCGACCTCGGCGGAATTTCAACTCAGAACGTAGCGGCAGGCGAAATATTACTAAGCATGTTAACAGTTCTGCCAGTTCGCCGCCTTTGTAGTGGTACTAATAATGATGGTAGCAGTGACAGTATTGACATTTATATCAATAACTAATAATATGCCAGGTCACTTTTAGTGCTATTGGTAACATGTAATTGAGTGCAACCTGTTTCACGGTCGGGTCGTCGGCGACTTAATCGGCAACCCTAGCAATCGCTTGCTTAGTAAGGCGGGTGGCTTTTGTTGGAGTGGCTGCAAGACGAAAAACAAAACTTGTTAAAAGCCATCCAACTATATGAGTCAGATGGCGACTAGCTTCAACGAGGGCAGACAGGCCTCCCGGAAGTCTTGGCTGACAACCTGGCTAGTGATGGTGGCACGATATAACAACTGGTTAGTGGTAACCTTAAAACACACATCTCAATTATAAGAGAAATGTCAATAACGAAAAGCAATCCTTACGACATTCACGATGCTGGAGGTTTAAGCGAAGGTATCGAGCCTGGCAAGTGTCCTGTGGAACAGTGGTGCAGGCCCGGTCGTAATCAAGCAACTATTGACCCACAACAGCGAGGGAGATTTAAATAGACAAAAGGGAATATCAAATTGTTGTTTAAATGTTATATTAGAAGTGTGCCATAGAAGAGAGGTTATAGGAAAAGGTTACTAGATCCCTGGAAAAAATATTATCTATATGACGAGCTGAAGGATGTGAGTGAACAAAGATTGGCTGATCAGATTAAACGAATTAAGATAAAAAGTAGTTAGAGAAGATGTAACCAGAGGAGATTAAAATGGAAGCGTAAAAGGAACTGCAGGGGACTACTGTTCCAGAAGAAATACCCAGAGGACTGGAGAATCTACAGAGCTTAGACATGGAGGGACGAAATCTACCATCTACAGAAGACATTAGTATTCCTAAAACTAGAGAGTCACCGGACGAAATTAGCCCAGAATTAACTGCTCTCCACGACAGAATTCTGGAAGTGATGATCCTTGTGGAAAAGAAAACGGTTACCATCATTGAAGTCATGTGATTGGGCAAAGCGAATGAAGTTGTCATGATCCTCAGGAAAGCGAATGAAATTTTTAAGAGAATTCCAATTAAGAACATGACAGAGTTAAATTCTGTGACGTATGCCACTGTTTAGATCATCACGGAGAAGATAGGGGTGTTTAAAGAAAAAGAAAGCACAAAGAAACAAATACCTATTCTGGAAAAGAATAAAGGAAATAATAGAAAGCATCAATACATGGCGGAAGGATTTAAGTAAAATTGAGGAAGTAAGGAGAGGAAATATGAGGCTCAATGAAAGAGAGCAGAATTACATGAATAGGAAATACCACTCTATATCGGATATGTTAAAACAAATGATGAAAGCGGGTCAAATTAAGATCAAAAGATACCATGAAAGATGCTTACAGTTCAAACAAAATCAACTGTCTAGAATAAACCAGAAGCTGTTCTATGAGACTCTGGATGGAGGATATAAGGAAGCTGCAGAGTTACCCGATTGCAAAGAAGCAACTTCGTTTTGAAGCAAGATCTGGTTAGAGAATGTCAAATACAACAACAGGGTAACCTGGCTTCATGAAGTGGAAGGTAGTAGGCCAGGACCTAGTTCAGGGTTTTTGGTTTAAGGTTTTGACGAATTTGCATCCTAAACTACAAAGGCTGTGTACACCAAGGAGTTGTATTAGACTAGATGGTCTAAGGAATAATTGTATTGATTCAGAAGGACCCAACCACGGGTGCCGTGGCCAGTAACTATCATCCGATTGCCTGTTTACCTATGATGTTGGAGCTTCTAACTAGAATAATGGTTAAGAAATTGCTTGACCATCTTGAAAGAAATGAACTGCTAGCGGACGAACAGAAAGGTTGCAGGGAAAGATCACAAGGAACAATGGATCAATTACTGATATATAAAGCAATTTTGAGGAACTGTCGGAGAAGGTTGACAAATCTATCAGTGATTTGGATTGACCGCAAGAAGGTATATGATATGGTTCCTCACTCGTGAATTCTAAAATGCCTGGAGATAGTCGGGGCAGCTAAAAATATGATTATTTATTCAAAAACAGTATGAGGAACTGGAATATAGTTTTGACAGCAGGTAGAAGGGAAACTGGACATGTCGACATCGAAGGAATAATCTTTCAACGAAACTCTCTGTTAGTATGTTAACGCTCTCCATGACTGAGGAAGATGGGACTTAGTTACAAATTCCAGAAAAAAACATGGAACCAATTAGTTCCCTGCTATTTATAGACGATTTGAATATTTACGGCGCTGGCAGAGGTCAACTTGATTCCCTTATACGAATTTTCTCTCATGACATCCAGATGGCATTTGGTCAAGAAAAATGTGTTATTATTGAACCGAGGAGAGAGCGAAAAGTAGATCGCAGTGGAATACAACCTCCAGATGATGAGCGCATAAGAGAAGTGAACGGAGAGGATTACAAGTATCTTGGTATTTTACAATTAGGCCTGATGATGAGCAACAAAATGAAGGAGAAAATTTCTTCTGAACATACCAAAAGAGTGAAAAAGCTATGTAGATCGAAGCTGAATATTGGGAACCTGATTAGAAGCATCAACTCTTGAACTGTAGGTTTGGTTGCTATTGCGCAGGAGTTGCGAAAGAAAGAACTTATTAACGTGGACAAAAAAAAAATGGGAAAATGATGGCTGTTCACGAGTGCCTTCATACTAGAAATGACGTGGCGTAACTTTACTTTCCTAGAAATGAAGGTGGAAGAAGACTGGTCAGAAAAGAAGATGGTGTTATGAAGGAGGCTGCACTGAATGAGACAGTGATCAGTGACAATGATGAGACCCTCTAGGAGTACAATATGGGTCTAAGAGAGAAAAGATCATCAACTGGAAAGTGAAAGTTTATCACGGAGAGTTTTTCTAGAAAACATCAGATGAAGCTGATGAAGAACCTTGGAAATGGTTAAAACATGGTTTCTTTTAAAGATGGAGCCAGAAGGAATAATTATTTCTGCTCAAGAACAAGCTTTACGAAAACTATATCTAAAAAAAATGTATGCACTTGGAGCTATTTTTTCCTTTGGTTCTCGGAGTAACCAAGTTAGAGCAGAACAAATACTCCACAGAATATTTCCGCATCGCGTGGAGTATTTCTTTGCTGTATTATTTATCCATAAATAAGTTATTGATGGTATTTTCATCAACTTGTGGCGCCCTTCTATTTCCTTTCTTACCAGTGCAGCTTTTACGGATTTTTGATCTTACAGTACCTCCATCAACTTTTACTTATGAACAAGACAGAGAACTGGTGGATGACAGTGGTCTTCTCACTGAAGCCATGATCCTTATGATCATCAGGCTTGAGTGATCGATTCTCTTACCCCCTCTGGATTGTCAGTTTTACTAATCTCCTTCTTTTCACCACAAGACAATTTGCTGGAAACATTACCGTGAGCCATTTTACTGATACCTTTTATCTCCGCGGTCACTGAGTTTTGCCATCATACTTGTAACACTTCGGCTTTATGCCCTCACTATCATGTTGGACTCTCACTATCAATCAACACTGAACTCTTGATATAGTCTGGTTCAGAGGCGATTTTATAATCCTGTGGTGTTACCTGTTCTACTTGGTCCTCTGTCCAATATTTTGTGCGAGTTTCTCGTGTTCTCATGACCTCTGAAAACATTTTCACGAAATTCATGATCAGCTGTGAGTCGAGGCTTTTTTTATTATCATCGAGCTGGTTCTCACCTTTCGTCACCTCATGTATATTGTATGGATCAACTTATGGTAGTACTGTTGGCAACAGAATACTACTATCAACAAGAATAGTAGCGCATTCAGCAACACGCCTCCAACTGCCCCGACCCTGGCATTAACCAGTATAAAAGATCTCTTGTTACACATGGGTCAAAACCTTTTCAACCTTTCTTTTCAGGGATAAGAGGTGTGCATATCAAGCTTCAATTTGATATCAGAAAGAACATAATCTCCTTGTACCTATTTTCCACGAATTCTTCAGGTAAACAAGTGATAGTCCTTCGTGAGGTACTTAACTCGTTGCTCCTGCTTCTGCTGGATTTTTGTAAGGCCCAGCTCGTATTAGTCTCCAACTTCGTTGGTGTTGATTTCGATTGTTGTTGTTCTCCACTTGCTCTTGTTTATGTTGGCGTTGAAAGTGGCAATAGTAGATTGAGTAATTGTGGTATTGTAGTTGTTGCCACTATTATTTGTGGCAATGGTCGGAGCAGTTGGAGGCGTGTTGCTGAATGCACTACTATTCTTGTTGATAGTAGTATTCCGTTGCCATCAGTACTACCATAGGGTGTTAGTGTTGGTAATGGTAGTATTGTCGGTTAGGATAGCTTACTCATGTTGTTGCTGGGTAAGGAAGAGTTTGTAGCAACGTAACATCGTTACTACTACTATTGATCACTTTAACGAGCAGTGGAGGCTTGCATGCGATTTCCACCACCATCTTCACCAAGAGGTAGGAATTATTGTCGGCCCCACCACCACCACTACCACCACCACTACCACCACCAACAGCATTGTCTCCCCACTCTCCTCTCTTCATTGATTCTTCTCTCGAAATACTGTTTCTACAGAAATATTTTTGATATGGTAATTATGGTCATTTCTAATTTTAATCAAACTATATATTCATTGATATCAAGATTTAATCTTTGTCTTTTCATGTAAATTTTTTAAAAGACTTCATTTCCTACCTCTCATATGTTGTGGCATGCATATGGATGTGTTTGTGTGTCACTGCGGAGCAATTTTTTCTAGTTAACCATCTACTAAAAATATAACCTCATAGAAAGACTAACGTAGTAATTGTCAAACAAGACTGGGTTTATCACTGTTTCCTTTCAGAAATTATTATACTTTTTACTTTAACTTTTGCCTTATTTCTTATGTTTCATTTCATCAACTCACCTGACTGCTTGCGTCCCTTACTAACCGACTGTTGGTTATATCTCTCTCTTTGTCTCTCTCATACACCATCTTTTATTTCTCTGTCAATCGATCCAATCTACATCTTTCAATAACACTTTCTTTTCTCTCTTTCATCTCAGCATAAGCAAGGCTTTCGCCTTTTCCATTATTTACAACGCCCCTCTCAATGTCTTTCTCTCTCTCCCTCTTTCTCCCTTTTTTGTTTTTATTTACCGATCCATCTCTAGACTTCTTTGTATCTCTTCCATCTCAGCACAACCACTGCTTTCGCTTTTCACATTATTTCACCGCGTTAGCTCTCTAATCCTCTTATCTATGAAGAGCTCATTCTTCTTTCCATCTCTCCTCATTTATTCGCTCTATTTCTTTCTTGTCCACTCTTTCACTGTCTGCTCGCCCGACTGCTTGCTCGCTTACTGGTTAACTACTGAATAACAGCTGTTTATTTCTCTCTGACTCATTCCTACTCTATCAATCTTCAATTTTTCTATTTATTTGTCTCATGTCCACCTTCCTTACTGGCATCACTGTTTTCTTCTTCCACGGTGCAACGGAAGATAGAAACAGCAAATATAGAAAAAGGGCATGTTACCTGGCGCTTTACATTGAGAGATGGTGTCATAGTTCATTTAGCTAAAACAATATTGTGTGATGATATTGTTGCATTAATTCGG
>NC_142935.1:76209894-76234894 GCF_046866305.1 Octopus bimaculoides
TCGCCGCTGCACAATTCGAATTCAGGACTTAAAGAGCTGGAAGAAATACCGCTAAACATCTTGTCCAAGGCTCAGGGCTAGTTTGGTGTAAGTGTATTCCACAACTCTGAAATCCTGCTATATTTTGAACCGAATACCGTTGCCTTCCGCATCTCCGCTTGCCAGCCATTTCATTTATATGCCTAAAGTAGTGGTTCTCAACCGGGGTTCATATGTCACCTGGGGCTCCATCTAAGACGTTTGGAGGTCCACGCATGCAAAATAGTAAATTGGGGACCCATAATAGTCCATGAAAAAATTCTGCTTTAGATATATTTATTGCAAGAAATAGCAAGATTTCTTTCTCTAACGCTCTACATAGTTCAACCTACACAAGCTAATGTATGAAAAGTAAAATAGGAAATTTGAAAGAAGTATTTATAAAACTAGTTTAAAATATCGAATGGCTATGGGTGTCCACCACAGTAAAATAGTAGTCAAAGGGGTCCATTGGTAAAAAAAAAAGATCGTTGAAAACCACTGGCCTAAAGCTAATATTGATTCATAAATTCAGGGCTAAAAGCAGAATAGATCTAAGTTTAGTTGCATTGGATCAATGTCTCGCTTCAAATAACCAAGAGAAAATTATGAAACACATGAAAATAATGAAACACAATATTAAGAGCAGAGTTTGCAGTTAGTAAAACGAGACAGTTGATCACATCATTTCTTGTTAAAATATGTATCAAATACAATATATGACAATAGCCTAGACACAACCATCAAGTGCATGAGTACTCAGATTGACAAGGAGATCGAAGAAATCGCCTAGATATCATTACTAAGAGTAGAAATGAATTTTCTGTACTCTGAAAGATATTTTGATCCTCTCTCTCTCTCTCTCTCACACTTTGGATCTATTTTAAGACGGGGGCCACATTTTTCATTAATGTTTTACGTAGTGTTTTTGGTACGGAAAGACTTTCAAACTTCGTATACTTATCTATTTTGTGTTATAGAATAGAAAAATATTTTTGTATTCGAATTTATTTCATGTAAAAAATTGTCTTATTTCGATAATTTCAACCAATCACTGACAAGTATTCAGTTGTTTACATTTACTCCTTTGGCTGATTAAGCGATGTAAAGCGTATTTAATCTCCATACCTTCGTTTTATTTGCTTTTTTCATTTTAAATTTACTTTAACCCTAACCCTAACCCTAACCCTAGGGTTAGGGTTAGGGTTAGGCTTAGGGTTAGGGTTAATTGTTTCAGAATCGTTTGTTTATGTAATCGGCACTTAATGTATATCGGCTGAATGGACGTCAGTGATTGGTTGAAATTACAGAAATACGACAACTTTAACATGGAATAACTTATGGATTTCTTTTTTTTTTTAAGAAGACTAAGAGAAAAAGATGTTTTATATGACACATTCTACCAGTGTTCCAAGTTTCAAAGTGTTTCGTTAATGAAAAATGTGGCCCCCGTTTTAAAAAAGATCCCACATTTTCTCTCTCTCTCACACACACACACACACACACACACACACACACACACACACACACACATTCACACACACACACAAAGAAAAGCTGTCGGATTACCGAAATTAAAATTCCGAAATTAAAATGGGTGTCGAGTTTGAAAGTAGTAACAGTCCCAATAATAATTAAGGTATTGGGTAGAGTGAAAAAGGATATAATCATAAAACTTCATACCAGGGCTGACTACACTATATACAGTTAAAAAAGTAATCCTGCTTGGTACCACTGAACTGTCAGAATATTAAGCCAGGGATGGAATCTCTATATAGTTGCTTGACATGCAAGAAATAGCAACCGAATCTCTCTTAAATAACACGATACCATCTTTAAAAAAAGGACACATTGATTAATATAGCCTGATATAAACTGTCTGAAAAAGACAGGAAAAGCATTGCTAGAAAGGTTTTCAGGATATGCTTGATCAGAGCTGACATAGGATTAAGTGAGAAATAACTGATTATAGTTTTGATCTGCTACCATTGATTGACTATACGTAGATATATATTGGTACTATTTTCATTTTCATATCTAGCTTATTTTAATTCTGAGATCATTGTATTTTGAAGTGGCTTATTGAAGCAAAATAAATGAACAAAAATGTTGAATGATGGCAAAAATGAAATAGTCTCATGTTCAATTTTGCTGACAGAACAAGGAGATATGTAACTCACAATTGAACAATTAGTAATTATAAGTCAATTAGAATTAAATCAATTAACTCAACTATAATATGCACACCAATATGTTAATTTTAATTAGAACTAGCATCAAGTCTTACTCTTTTCCATTAATCTGGGTGTACAAGTATAAATTCGTAGTATTGTGTTCAAATATGTTCGAGAAAATACTCAATTAATGACAGCGGATCAATTCTATATTTTTTATGCATACTGTGGGAATTGTTTAGTCTCATATCAAACCTGATAAATCAGAGGCACAATAGGTTTTCAGGTTATAGCCTCCTTATCGTTATGTGTTCTTCTTGCCTAGAGATGGTATCGTGTGATCTGAGGTACATTTAGCTACTATTTCAAGCGATCACACGGGAGTTTAATCATTGGCTCAATATTCTGACAATTCTTTCTGATTTTGATACGATAATTCTATTTGGCAGAAAAATCATTTTTGATTTGCATTACACTGATTAGAATGAAAGTTGTCAACACGTTAATGTTATTGTGACCAGTTATGTTTATAATTACTGAATTATGCGAACTAACGAAAATAGTTGAATAGTAGTCGAATAGCAGCGTGCTCCTTAAATTTTATTGTCTAGCAGTAGAAGCAGTAAAGGAAGGACGAATAAGAGGAAGAGGAAGGGGTGAAGAAGGAGGAGGAGGAGATGTAGGAGGCGGAGTAAAAGGAAGAAGAAGAAGAAGAAGAAGAAGAAGAAGAAGAAGAAGAAGAAGGAGGAGGAGGGGGAGGAGGAGGAGGAGGAGGAGAAGAAGAAGAAGAAGAAGAAGAAGAAGAAGAAGAAGAAGAAGAAGATGAAGATGAAGAAGAAGAAGAAGAAGAAGAAGAAGAAGAAGAAGAAGAAAAAGAAGAAGAAGAAGACGAAGAAGAAGAAGAAACGTTGATTGTTGAAGCACTTCTGGTGTCCCAGAAATAGATGTTTTAGTGGAGCACTAAGTTTGTCACTGCTATAATTATCGTTTTCAAATTTCTAAAGATTTACTGAATCGAGAGAAACGTGTTCAAACGCAAAGCAGTGATGCAGAAGAAACAGTGAGCAAGATATTTCATAGAAACTAATGTAGGTCGCACGTGTAAACTCTCGCTTTAGTTAGAATGATGAGCCTGAGGGATGCAAGAAGCAAGGCCTACAACACTAAGTATAAAATAGAGACAGGACACAGCCGACTGCTGAGGGTTTCTATGAAAAGTAATTGAACTGCACACCTATCTGTTTGACATCTTCTTTGACACTATTGTGTCCTAATGGAAGTGCAATACTGTTCATATTTTAAAATGATGTCTGGAAATGGGACAGAATTAAATTTTGTCCCAGCAACTACTTTTCCTACATTTAACCATGGTAAAAATTATTTTAAATTTTGTCTGTTACCAAAAGAAGCAATAGTGACAATGCGAATGTATGT
Source organism: Octopus bimaculoides (assembly GCF_046866305.1). NCBI lineage: Eukaryota > Metazoa > Mollusca > Cephalopoda > Octopoda > Octopodidae > Octopus > Octopus bimaculoides. The sequence continues at coordinate 76,213,521 of NC_142935.1, forward strand.
TGAATTATGTATAAAACATTATATATAACTGAAAAATACATTTCCTCTACTATTATTTTCATTGTTATTTTTGTTGTTATTCTTTTTAAAAATTAGATTTGTTACAATTATTCTAAATCTAAGTACATCTGTTTGGTTGCACTACAATTGTGAGAGACAGACTGACTGTCTTCAAAGTTCGTTGTCTTTACTGACTTCAATGAACATCGTAATTAATTTTGTTTCCATTCCTCGATAACTTAACTACCAGTAATATACTTAGGTATTCTATACGAATACAGCCTCTTCACTTACAAAAAGACCTTTTACCTACACAAAAAAATAGTCATCATCATCATCATCATCATCATCATCATCATTATTATGGGTCTAAATCCCGCCGAGGTCGACTTTACCTTTCATCCCTCCAGACTGATAAAATATGTACCAGTCGAGTACTGAGGTCGATGTAATCGACTAGCAAATCTTTTCTGTTTGGCTGCACCTGTGGAAATTTAAAGTTTAGTGGAAATTTTAAAATTCGATGTATTAATGTAATTTTCCACGCTGAATCTCAGGGGCTAATTCACCTTTTCCGGAAATTTCTTTTTTAAAAGTTACAGAGGTTTAAAGTTTGATAATTTTTACCCAGTCTGAAAACAGGATTCGGAGGCTGTCCTTTTGTGCGTGACTGCACGTTTTGTCAACTGGAAACAAATTGGCGGGATTCTGCTTTACACACGCCATATAATCCCTCATAACTTATTTTATTTTTTTGAATTTTCAGAAAATTTTTGCAAATTCGTATTCTATACACAGGAATTCATACGATTATGCAAAAAACAAACAAAAATTGGTGCGTGATTTAAGACCTATTTAGCAAATATGTTTAGCACAGTCATGACCACCTGTGTTTTAAGCATTTAATAAGAGAAAAATGACCACGTGAGCAAGCAGCTCCGTAACAGCTTGATTTGTTACAATTGAAACTGGCAGCTACGTGACTGGCTTTCGATTGGTTAAAATTACCCAAAATTTGCAAACTTTAAAAGCTATTAACTCTTTATTTATTTATTTATTTATTTATGGTGAAAATGAATTTCCTGTCAATGATTACCATATAAAACTGCATCAACACATCCAATATGAAATCAATTGGTACAAAAAATTGAAGAAATTGAAAGTGGAAACCAAACAGAAAAGATCCTGACTATCCTCTTCCTCCAAAATTTCAAGCCTATAGCAAAGGTTATTATTGTTATCATTATTATCGTTATTATTATTATTATTATTATTATTATTATTATTATTATTATTATTATTATTATTATTATTATTATTATTATTCATGTGTGGTAGTATTTATGGAGCTGGTTCTGATAGCGATAGACGTATTGACGATTGTAGTGCTGGAGGGATTGGTGTTGCTGTAGATTTGTCTGTTACTATCGTGGGTATGTATTCTATGTTTTTTTGAAGTTGTGTTGATGTAGGGTATAATGTTTTATTGTTTCATTTTTGTTTTATTCCTTTGGTTTTGGGGGTTCCCCCTCATTTTCACTGCATGATGCAGAGGTATCAGTATCTGTGGAATCGGGGTGTGAGTCTATGTATGTATTTGAGTTTGGAGGAGACGGAGAGTGGGAGGGAAAGAGGAAGAGCTTCGTTGGGAGAGCCCCTGGGTGTTGTGTACATCCCGTTAGTATCATTCTTTCTACTGTAGAAAGTGGTGATGGTGGTAGTGCATCTGCTGCTGGTGTTGTTGGTATTGCTTGTATTGCTGTTGTTGCTGGTGCTGGTATTCTTCAAACATTTGCTGATTTTGCTGTTCTTGTTGTTGATAATGCCGTTGTTGCCACGGTTGATGCTGCTTTTGTTGTTGTTGTTCGTTATTAGTTTAGTTGCTGGGACTTTTTGGGACTTTCTTCTGTTCGGAGCAGAAAATATCTCAAGTGACCAACCTCCCCACACAGATGGCATCATGACTTTTTACCCTCAACTGTAACATGTAGCTCTTCCCCTCCCAGAAGACGAATGAGGTCTGGGATCTTATGGGTCGTATCTTGTTTAATGTAGAGTAGTACCTCCTTACTGATCCCGGACCAATTTTCACGACCAGTCCGCTTCTCCTCCAGGAGACTGTTACTTCTTTCCAAAACAATACACTCCCTAATCCACCATAAATTTACATCTGATGAAATTCCTGACCATTATCCTCACCGCCCTCCTTACTAAATACGATGGTAAGAGCACATAAATGGGCAAGCTGAATGCGTCTTTCCAGGCGCGTCAAGATTTCAGAGACCAGATTAGCAAGTTAGTCCATCGGAAGCTGTCGAGTGCAATCATCAACAACTGATGGTGGAGAGCCTTGGAGAGGGCTATTAGAGTAGAAGCGTTAAGTTTTAGGAAGCAAAGACCATTAGAAGAATCTAGAATGGAGGGAGATCAAGTCAAGAAGTTAGAAGAAACACTTAGAAGAGGCATAGTGACCGACATGCTGCTGGAAAAATATGCACTTGATCAATTCTTCAATGCCAACCGCGAAGATTGTGTTGTCAGAGCTAGGGTACGTGCACTAAGACATGAAGGAATGAAAGCTACTTGATGGGCCTGGATGGCAGGGGCGTAACGTAGCAGCAAAACCACAATTCGGTCTTTGACGGGCCGGGACGGGTGCATGCTACCTCAATCCAAGCAGGTTTGGACGGAATTTCAGTGGCATTTTGCTGAAGTGTACAGAACGCACAGTACGGTGGAGTCGGAGGTGGATTTCATCTTCTCTCTGCATCCGTCATGGGTGCAGAGTCCTGCGAAATGTCGATAACAGCTGAAGACATACGAGACGTGATAACTGGCTGCACAAAAAAAGGCTCCGGAGTGGGATCGTCTGCCCTTCGAGCTTTATCTTCACATACCAGATTTGTTCGGGAATCTCCTGGCGGATGTCTACCACAACTCGCAGCAGAACGGAAGAATTCCCAGTTTTTGAGCCGTGGTCTGGTGGTGCTGTCGAGAAAGAACCCGAACAAGAAGGACCAAATGGATAATTTCTGACCCATAACTCTACTGAATGCAGATTATAAGATTTTGGCCAAGTGTTAAGTAGTCAAGAGGTAGATGCTTATCGTTGATAAGCTAATCGGTGACGTGCAGACGTGCTATCCTAAGCAGATCTTTCCACGACAACCTCCACCTCACGCACTACATCAGAAAGAAGTTAAGTAAGGAACCTGGTATAGGCGGGCCCTGATCAATTAAGATCAATCGAAATCTTTCGATAGGGTTGACCACTGAAACTTGGAGGCTGTCCTCGTAGCGGTCAGTTTCGATCTCGTCTTCAGAGACTTGACTGCTGCAATGTACAGAGACAGCTGTTCGGTGGTCAAAGTAAATGGCCACCTATCCGAATCATTTAGAATTGCATGATTGGTCTGTCGAGGATGCTCACTCTCACCGTTCCTGTACCTGGTGGCTCTCGAGTAATTTCTAAGGAAGTTGGATGTTTCATGTGGCATCCCATGTGAACTAGAATGCGAAAGGTTCGTGTTGACTTATGCGGACTACGTCAAAGTAATAGTGTTGGACATCTCGGAAATTGAGGTGATCGGCATTACTCTAAGGGAATGCGAAGTGGTGACAGGAGCAAGAATTAATCAGAAGTCAGTAGGCCTGCACTTGGGTACTTTGGGTGGCAACTCCATGTCGTCTGACAGCGTTGTGGGGTGCTGGACGGAAGAACTTGTTAAATTGCACGGGATCTTGTTTGGTCCGGATCTCCAGGTGGGCATGAACAGTAGGGAGGTGACGAGAAGGGTGGCCATTCTCATCCAGAAACGAGCAGAGAAGAAGCTATCTCTGAAGGGGCGGGCAGAGGTGACTAATGCGTACAACGCTTCTGTCATCTATTACGCCTGACCGTCGTCCTTGCTCTGCTTTGGTGCTGATCTAGTTGGAGCGCTTGCTTTTCTGCTTTCTGTGTGTTCCGCTCATCAGACGGTCCACTAGCTGAGTGGAGGACTGGGCATGCTGTGGTTAATGATGTGCAGGCATGCGCTGATGCTGCGACATTTCCAACGTTTCCGTAACAGTACGTATAGTCACCGTTTTCTCAGACGGGATTTTCCGCAGCTCTTCTCATTGACGGAGCTACAGCCCTGGATTAAACGTAGACCGAGACAAGGTCCTTGACATCTGGAGTGTCGGAAAGTGCGCACAGTTCTTTATCAGTCGGGAACTACGGTCGGTGGAAGTACCACATTGGAGTTCTATTGGGGATTAGTGGCGGGAAAGATCAATGACATCCTCTGCGAAACTTTGGGCTTCGGGAGGAATCAATTGGCTGGTCTTTTACGAAGGACTTTCGGGCTGGGACCTATAGATAATTTCCAGAAATCCCTGGCCTGGCAGTGTTACCGGAGAGTTCTGCCGGTTCGAGACAAGCTCTACAGGCACAGAAGTGTTGTCAGACGGACCAATCCGAGATGTGCGCTGGGCGATGAAACCGTTCTGCATGCAATCGTCCTGTGTCCGGGCATTGCTGACTTGAGAAGCTTTGTCGATCAAATGTTGACGCGAGGTAGAACGAATCCCATTATCGGCCAAGTCTCTGATTAGGATCGCTCCGCTGCCTTCTTTTGACCGGGAAGGGGAAGTAGTTTTCCTGTTTCTGGTGGCTATGACGAAAGAGGTCGTGTGGTACACGTGGTTGAAAGGGATGAAGACAAATACTTTCCTCTTCGGCAAGCTCTCATTGACAATCAGTTGAAGACACACAAGATGTCGAAATATCGTTCACGAGATAACAATGGCACTCTTCTTTTAATTTTGACTCTATATCTTCAGGAGGAGTTACCTTAATCCTTTCTATATTAACCAAAATGAAGTAAATTGACAAATTTGTTTTTTGAACCAGTTGAAGACACACAAGATGTCGAAATATCGTTCACTAGATAACAATAGCGCTCATTATTATTATTATTATTATTATTATTATTATTATTATTATTATTACTGAGGTGGCGAGACGACCGAATCGTCAGCACGCCGGACAAATGCTTAGCGGCATTTCGTCCGTCTTTACGTTCTGAGTTCAAATTCTACCAAGGCCGTCTTTGCCTTTCGTCCTTTCAGGGTCGACTAAAATAAGTACCAGTTGAATACTGAGGTCAATATAATCGATTACCCCCGCCCCATTAAAATTGCTGGCCTTGTACCAAAATGTGAAACCATTATTATTATTTCGTCCTTCTTTACGTCCTGAGCTCAAATTCCGCTTGGTCAACTTAGCCTTTCATCCTTCCGGGGTCGATGAAGTAAGCACCAGGTATCACTGGGGTCGATGTAATCGACTAGCCTCCTCCCTTTGTGCCTATAATAGAAAGGATTATTGTTATTATTACTGCAGAGTTGAAGTCTGGGGTCGATGTAATCTACTTAACCCCTTCCCCGAACCTGCTGGCCTTGTGCCTAAATTTGGAACTCTTATTACTATTGAGTGTAGCGGGAGAAATGGCAATGTTTTGCTTCGTTAATTTACTTTTTTTAATTCTAATAAAAGCAGGATTCAACATGGTAGGGTCAATTAAATTAATTATCAACACCTCACAACCTGCATTTCCTACCCCTTTACGGTTTTTTTTATTTAATGACGCTGCAAAAATTCCCGATTCTCAAATTGAACGTTACAACTTGCCATAGAGTAACTTTAACTAGAAGTAATTATTTTATTATAATTTGTAGGAATGGAAACACGTGAAAGTATGCCATTATGTAGCTTTCTCTTTTATTTTACTCTTGGGTCGTCAATATCTACAATATTATATAATGATCCACAGTGTAGCTTGCCTTAATATTTCAGTAAAATATCTCAATACGCAAAGTATATGTATAGTATAAGATGACGCTTCACTCATAAAATTAGAAATATAGTAAATTCTGATATTTCATAACAGTAAGAACGATATGTTGATAAACATTCATAGGGGATATACTCATAAAACATGGCAAATATAAATGTAAACACTACATAAAGCATAAAGCATATTTGCATATACATAAATATCTAGTGTACAGTAATATTCATTATATATCCAAGTGACGCATATAAATATATAGAGCTCAATTGCATATGTCCAGTAGAAATTACTGGATACAATTCAATGAGATGAAATTATAATATAGATACATGTATTTTCAGAAAAATATCAAGTAAATAATCTGGTGACATTTTCCCTTTTACAAATGTGTTGTTATTAAATGTGATACGAACAACTGCTGGCCTAAAAGTATCTAGTGTATGCAAAATACAGTTTAGTATAACATTTTAGCGTGATTATATGTGTATGTGTGTGTGTGTGTGTGTGTGTGTGTGTGTGTGTGTGTGTGTGTGTGTCTGTCTGTCTATCTATCTATCTATCTATCTATCTATCTATCTATCTATCTATCTATCTATTTGTCTGTTTCTCTCTCTCTCTCTCTCTCTCTCTCTCTCTCTCTCTCTCACGCGCACGCGCACACGTACACTTATTGGCAGTTTCACATGATGAGCGAGTGGCAAAGGTATCTGTTTCTATTCGTGACTACTTAGCACACACACAAAAAAAAATTCACATTCAGCGCAAGGCACGCAGCTAATGATGGGCGCACGTGTACGTGTGTATATGTGTGTGTTTGTGTGTCTTGACAGACTGTTTCGTTACAAATAACTAAATTCCCGAATAAAATATTTGTTGAAAGATATATGTCATGCGTTAAAAGGAAACACCGGAGAGATTCATAATTACGTTCTCTAAACTTATGGAGTATAAGACATTAGTCACTGGTTAACTATATATTCCGATGTACAGACTCTACTAGAAAGTATACATGTATATTCACACACATTCATACATATGCAGGCACGCAGATACAAATACATGCACAGACTAAAATACAACGTTTCGATAGAACTGATGCCAATTATATAATAAATGGGTAAATAATATATATTCATTGGTTTCTCAACAGAGTAGCTTAAATTTTCAGTGCGTGATACAAATATATATGTATAATCTAAAATTCATAAAATTAGAAATATGGTAAATTCCTATATTTCATAACAGTAAAAACGACACGTTAATGAAAATTCATAGGGGATATACTCATAAAACATGGCAAATATAAATGTAAACACTAAGGCATAAAAGCATATTCGCATATGAATAAATATCTAGTGTACAGTAGTATTCATTAAATATCCAAGTGACGCATATAAATATATAGAGCCTCATGGAATATTTCCAGGAGAAATATCAAAGAGATGAAATTATAATATAGATACATGTATTTTCAGAAAAATATCAAGTAAATAATCTGGTGACATTTTCCCTTTTACAAAAGTGTTATCAAATATGACATGAACAAATGCTGGCCTAAAAGTATCTAGTGTATGCAAAATACAGTTTAGTATAACATTTTAGCGTGATTATATGTGTGTGTGTGTGTGTGTGTGTGTGTGCAAGGTGCTAGGGATATTGAGGAAAACTTAATTAATTTTCTTTTTTTATTTCTTTCAGATCCCCTGTGGCAGATAAAGTGCTTATACAAGAAATTAAAAGACATGTGGTCATTGTTACCATAGATGCGGCAAACAGTTATTTAAAATTGCCAACTTTCTAAATGTTTCAAGAACTTTTATATATAAAATTCGGATGGAATTGGAACCTTCTGGTGGGAATTTTTCGACTGAATCGAAGAGAGGGAGAGAGCGAGGGGAGAGAGAGAGAGAGAGAGAGAGAGAGAGAGAGAGAGAGAGAGAGAGAGAGAGAGAGAGAGAGAGAGAGAGAGAGAGAAGAGCATTTCAAACGTTCGGACACAATAGGATATCACAATCTAAAAGAAAGAGTTCAAAATACTATGGATCATAAAATCCCGGAAAATCAATGAGGGCCACCTTTAGGTGACGGAGTAGGCTATCAGAACTGTAGTGCACTACCATATTCAATATAAGTCGTATGTAATGGGGAGAGGATCATTCATGTCTACAAATATACAGGAAAACAGTTTAATCTGTGCCAATCGGTTACTTAATATGGTTAAAAACCCTCACGAAGATAGTATACTTTAGTTCTTCTCTGGTGAGAAACACTTCGACCAAGAGAGAAATTACGGATGGTTATGTGCAGGTCTTTCTGAAGCCTCCAGAGTGATGACCACTAAACTTCTAGCAACTGTGATGATTTTAGGGGTGGTGAGTCACGAATGTCATGTCATGCCACTTCACATCTTTCCACGGGGTCTTAAAATTGTTGCTGCTGAGCACACTGATGTGTTGGAGACAGTTGGTCAGCCCTGAATGGATGAATTACGCAGCGGAACGCCATTACATGTTTCAACCAGATTCAGCACCTTCTCACAAAGCCCATGTAACCCACATATGGATGTCAGACAATCTTTATGACCATGTCGTATCAAACTTGCGGCCTGCAAACTCACCAGATTTAAAGACCATGGACTACTATATTTGGAACATTGTTGAATGGGAGACTAATTGATATTTTCATAACAGCATTGCTTCACTGAAAGCCGCCATTGTCCATGTGATGTCCGAAATGAATAAAGATCACTTTGTGCAGGTATGTCAACGATTCTGGTCCCGCATTTAAACAGTCATCGAATCCGAAGATGGATTCGTATGTAAATCTTAAAAGAAAGCTTATCGAGAACATGAGCATACATTGTTATTAAAATAAATATCGTTTTTACTAATATAGAACTAATTCAGCAAACTACTTAATATGTTCTCAAATACCTTTCGCACCCTGTGTGTGTGTGTGTGTGTGTGTGTGTGTGTGTGTGTGTGTGTGTGTGTGTGTGTGTGTGTGTGTGTGTGTCTGTGTGTGTGTTTGTGTGCGCATGCGTGTGCCGTCTTCTTTATAGTAAGTTGTTTCACGTGAAATGTCGCATTTTTAATTACTTGTTATTTCAGTCATTTAAAAATTCAATTATGTATACCTTGCATTTAATCTTGACTCTTTTTCTTTCCCAACAATATTGGTATACAGAAATCGTACCCACAGACCTTATGAAAATGATAACAAACAATGTTGAGTGATTTTCTCGTATGAGTACAAACTGGATCACTCTGCCGCAGAAGCACTACGGAATATCAAGCGGGCCTGTTGACATCAGAACTGTTCAGAGATGGTTCCAAAACTCTCGCTCAGGAGATGATAGTTTTGAAAATAAACCAAGGGGTAGACCAAAATCAGTTAATTGGCATGATGGATTAAATGCTTTGGTTGAACAAAATCCGAGAACAAAGGTTCGAAAATTTTCATTTGAATCCAAACACCTCGCTCAACTGTCTTTGGACACCTGTAAAAAAACTGGAAAAGTCAAGAAAACAAATAGGTTTGTTCCACGTCAACTGAGCAAGATTCAAAATAACAAACGCCTCGAAGTGTGCTCCTTATTGCTTTCTCGACTGGAAAAAGACTATTAATTGTGATGAGAAATGGATATTCTTTGACAACAGCAGGAGAACAGGACACTGATTAGATGCAGGAGAGTCACCTAAGCACTGCTCAAACCCACCATTGCACCCTAAAGTTAGTGGTCACTGTAAGGTGGTCTGCGAAGGGAGTTATTCATTATTTATTTTTGCAACAAGGAAAAACGGTAACAGCAACATCGTATTGCCAGGAAATTGATTGTATGCATGAGAATTTGAAAAAGAAGCAACCCAGACTAGTGAATAGAGATGGCCCAATTTTGCTCCACGACAATGCACGTTCTCTCACTCCTCAAGCTACGGTCCAAAAGTTGCAAAGCCTGAATTATGAGATTCTGCAACATCCTCCGTATTCCCCTGATATCTCTCCTGCTGATCATCATTTATTTAAGCATTTTGAGCTTTTCATAAGCAATGAAACATTCTTAAATAGAGAAGAGGTTATTGAAGTAGCAAAAGAGGAATTTTTTTTAAAGATGGAATATATGACATAGAGAAACGTTGGGTAAACTTCATAAATGAACATGGATCATACTTTGATTAAATAAATCAGTTCTCTAACACTTCTGAAACATTTTATTGTTACCTTTCAAATACGATATTTCATATGAAATAAACTAATATATAACGCTGTCTCTCTCCTGTATCTCTTTAAAATGTTTCCTCTCTCCTGCAGCCTACAATAACTTCTTAACTCTATAGTTCTCGAAGTTTCTTTCAAAATGTTGCCTTATAAACCTTGCAAAGAACAGAATACTGAAAATCTTCATAGTCTTCCGTTTCTCTAGCATTGTCGTTGTTTTCTGTTTGGAAGGGTCTTAGTTAACAGTTCTTGCTTTTCACATGCAAATTTTCATTATCTAGATCAGTGAATCAAATTATTCAAGTTAACTCCAGGTTTCATAACTGGCTACTCAAGGTCCTTGAGATATATAAGATCTCTCCTGTTGTCTCCAAATTCTTACAAGGTAGAATGGCCAAGTGGAACACACGTCTCCTTCTAAACCATAGTAATGGGATGAGCCAATCCAACAACATCAACATCAAGCTAGATCTCATCTTTCGAGGTGACTCCCTCTCCCCATTACTCTTTTGCATGTCATTGATCCCACTCTCAAATGAACTGAATAGCACCAGGTATGGGTTCAACGTATATGATATTACAATAAACCATCTGTTTTATATGGACGATCTGAATCTGTTTGCTAGAAATGACAAAGAGTCAGTAGGGCTGCTAACAACTGTTAAAGAGTTCAGCAATGACATCGGGATGGATTTTGGCCTTGATAAATGTGCTAAAGCAACTTTTGTAAGAGGCAAACTCAGGCAAACAGCTTCCATTTAATTAGATACCGACATTATCATCAAGCAGCTTGACCCACAAGAAAGTTTAAAATACCTGGAGATAAACGAAGGGGATGATATACAACATGCTACTATGAAGGAAAAAATAAAAAAGAAGTATTACAGGAGAATAAGACTCATACTAAAGTGTCTTCTCATACTAAAACCTGAACTCAACTCTAAAAACGTAACGAAGCCATTAACACCCTGGCACTTCCAGTAGACCAATATAGTTTTAACATCATTAACTGGAGTCTTACAGAGCTCCAACGCCTGGACAGGAAGACAAGAAAACCACTAACATTTAAGAACATGCCCCACCCAAAATCAGACGTTGATCGTCTGTCCCAACCTAGAAGTAATGGGGAAGAGGAATGATGCAGGGAGAACTGTACTATAAGACCTCCACAATAGCAATGAACAAGTACTTATCTAGTACAGAGGACTGGATGTTTGTGCGCAAACACGAAAGCAGCAAAAAAAAAAAAAAATTACATTATATTGTCTTGTCAAGGAAGCTTGCAATTTCTCAAGGGAACTCGGCATTAACCCTGAATTAGATGAGGAGCCTGAAACCACTGCCACAAAACAAGCAAAATGGATCAAGCAGACTGCAAAAAAGAACGGGCAGAAGCAAACTGAGGAGCGGTTGAGCTAGTAGCCTCAGAATAGACAGTATATACTTCGTAGTCGAAATGCTGATGTAGACCAAGCAACAACCCATCAGTGGCTGAGAATTTCAGGACTGAAAGCAGAGGCTGAAGGCTTCATATTGGCAGCACAAGATCAAAGTTTGCTTACCAAAAATTATCAGGCTAACGTTCTTCAAAACGATTCTCACCCTAGATTCTGCGACACATCTGACGAAACAATAGATCATCTTGTGTCGGGGTGTCCTGTGTTCATACCAAACGAATACAGAAATCGCCACGCTAGGGTTGGACAGTATTTACATTGGAAGATATGTAAACACTACAAAATCAGAACTCCTGCTTACTGGTATAAACATCATCCTGAGCCAGTCGTTGAAGGTAAAATTGTCACTATCCTCTGGGATTTTCCAGTCAACATTGACAGAACGATCCAGGATAATCGACCTGTCATAATCGACAAGGAAGAAAATACTTGTAGACTCTTAGATGTAAGTGTTCCTACTGATAAAAATATATCTGTAAAGGAATTTGACAAACGAAGTAAATATAAGGACCTGGAAATTGAAATTCAGAGATGTGGCATTTTAAAGCGAGAACTGTTCTTATTATTATAGGTGCCCTAGGCATGATAAAAAAAAAAACGGATGTCAGAAACATCTAGATAAGGTCCCAGGAGAACCATGTCTCAGGGAAATCCAAAAGATTGTGCTGACAAGTACTGCCCACATCCTTAGAAGAACCCTATCTATCTAAATGTCTGTGTTGTATTACATGAAGATATTTCGCTATTGCCCCTGCCAATTCCCCTCCCCAAGCTTTCATCTCTTATCCTTCACTCACCCTAGGACGCCGGGTGTGTCTCGGCAAGTGACTGTAACAAACATGCAGATTAAAAGTAAAAAAAACAACGACGACGACAACGACGACGATAATGATGATGATGATGATGATGATCCCAAATCCACGGAAACGGAGAAACCACAAAACTATAGACCTATAACCTGTCTCCCTACGATCTACAAAGCCTTTACTGCAATAATATCGCAGAGAGTGAGTAAACACCTGGAAAATAACAACCTGTTTCCAGAAGAGCAGAAGGGATGCTGCAAGGGCTCATACGGCTGTAAAGATCAATTATTGATCAATAAAGCCATAACTGAAGACAGCCGCAGAAAGAAGAAAGGCCTCAGTATGGCCTGGGTGGACTACCAAAAGGCTTTCGACAGTGTTCCCCACACGTGGATTCTGGAAACACTAGCCATAAACAAGGTGGCACCAATTATCATAAAATACATAGAGCACTCAATGAACAAATGGCAGACAGTGCTACAGCTCCAAACAAAAGAGGGACTTGTGAAAACGAAAGCCATCCCCATTAGAAGAGGAATATTCCAGGGAGACACGCTCTCTCCACTCCTGTTCTGCCTGGCACTCACACCTTTAACAGAATTGCTAAATAGAACTGGATGCGGTTACAAATGCTATGGAAAAACAGTCAGCCACCTTCTATATATGGATGACCTAAAATTATATGCAAAAAACGACAAAGAGCTAGAAACACTACTACAGACAGTACACGGCTTTACCAAGGAAATAGAAATGAAATTCGGATTAGAAAAATGTGCCAAAGCAACCCTGAAAAGAGGAAAATTAGTTAAAAGTAGCAATATAACACTAGATAAAGCCAATGAAATAAGAGAACTAGACGAAAGCCAACCATATAAGTATTTAGGAGTCAATGAACTAGATAGGATACAACATACACAAATGAAAGAAAAAATAAAGAAAGAGTACTATAGACGAGTTAGATCACTACTAAAAACAGAGCTCAATGCTAAAAACAAGATAATGGGTATCAACACTTTAGCTGTCCCAGTTATAAGCTACAGCTACAACATCCTTAACTGGACACTAAACGAACTATGTAAAATAGACAGGAAAACAAGAAAAATAATGACAGGATATAGGATGCACCACCCAAAATCTGACATAGAAAGGCTATATATACAACGCACAGAAGGTGGCAGGGGTCTTATACATCTAGAAAACTATTATAAAATAACCACCATAGGACTGCAAAAATACCTACTCCAGAAGCAAGGGAAACTAATACAAATAGCCACAAAACACGAGCAAAACAAAAAACTGTTTTCAGTATTTAAGGAAGCTGACAAATACAAACAAGAAATCAATCTACCTAACAAATACGAAGAAGAAGAAGAAGAAACAACAAAAGCTATAAAACAAATGAAATCCAAACTAAAACTAGAACAGCAACGGACCATGATAAAACGATGGCAAGAAAAGCCCCTACATGGTAAATACTGGGATAAACTAAATGCGAAAGAAATAGACAGAGAAAAATCCCAGCAATGGCTGAGAAGCTCAGGACTCAAAGCAGAGACTGAAGGATTTTTAATTGCTGCACAAGACCAAAGCCTCCCCACCAGAAATTACCAAAAACACATAATGAAAAGAAATATAACAAGTAACTGTAGAATATGTGGAGATCGACAAGAAACAATAAATCATATTATCTCTGGCTGCCCAGTCCTGGCTAAGAAGGAATATATTCACAGACACGACAGAGCTGGGACCTATATACACTGGAAGCTATGCCAACATTATGGAATAGCAACAGAAAAAAGATGGTATAAACACACGCCAGAAAAGGTCACAGAAAACGAGAAAGCAACCATACTCTGGGATATGCCAATACACACAGATAGAGAAATTAAGGCAAATAGACCAGATATAGTTGTCAAAGATCATGAAGGAAAAAAATGCCTTCTAATTGATGTTTCAATACCAGCAGATGACAACGTTTCTCTAAAAGAAATGGAAAAACTTTCAAAATACAAAGACCTGGAAATAGAGATAACTCGAATGTGGAATCTAAAAACAGAAACAATTCCTATCATAGTAGGTGCCTTAGGTATAATAAAAAAATATTCAGACAAATACATAACAAAAACACCAGGACTTAGAAATATATATAACATACAGAAAATTGCACTACTGGGTACTGCACACATTCTACGCAAAACACTTTCAATACAGTAAACATAAGAGCACCACAGCAAACCACAGCACATACCCAAGGCGCACAGAGCTGCGCTCGGTAGTGAAGTGAAAGCACGTTATAAAAATAAAACTACTGAATAATAATAATAATAATAATGGTTTCAAATTTTAGCACAAGGTCAGCGATTTCAGGAGAGGAGGTTACATCGACCCTAGTACTCAACTGGTACTTATTTCATCGATCCCGAAGGGTGATAGACAAAGTTGACCTCGGTGGAATTTGAACTCAAAATGTAAAGACGGACGAAATACCGCTAAGCATTTTGTCCTGCGTGCTAAAGATTCTGCCGGTTCGCTCACATAATATAAATTTGAAATGCTTTGGTGTGTAACTTTTGGCCCATCCTATATTTTTATATTACAAATTATGAGAGAGTATCGTTTACTGAGGTAAATTAAGCAGCTTTATCTAGATGATAAGTTGATATTAGTTTACCCTCTGTCAATGTTATTAGAGTGAGAAATCTTATCGTTAATATTGCTACTTCGTTAATATAAGCATTTGTAGTGATCCGATATATTGATTAACATGAGAATTATTGTTATGATTACTCGATGAAATTTGTGTTTTAGTTGGGAATTGATGGTACTTATAAGCGATGGTACTTATATGCGAAGAGTTTACATATTTTACTAAAAATTAGTTTCTTATTTATCGGGACATTTACTCTTACAAAATAATTTAAATTGTTAACGAATATACAAATAGACATTTTAGTTACATATTTACAAATAAACTGACTGCAATTATTAAGGTATTCGTCATGTTTCTATCTTTAAATCTCTTAAGTTTATCATTAAAGATTGAATTAGAGTTCTCGAGAATATTAATTTAGTTGCATAAAATAGTTATATTTTATTCTCTCATCATACCGACTTCGCCTTAATACATCATTATAATGCATCATCATTAAAATTTCTTTCATTAGCTGGTAGATTCGAAATCTAGGGGTAAAGATGATTAGAAACTATTAATATCAAACTGTTAGAGATATTTCTATTTATTTTCTGATAACACAAACCATTGTATTATCTCATATCCCAACGAGAGAGGTTCACATAATTTTTAACTTATTTTATCTACTATCCTCTAACTGATGTCACCATAGTTTGATTTACAGGGATGGTTCTTCCAAAATGTTATCATAATCTTTAATGTTAAAATGAGATGGTCTTGGACTGAAAGATTCCATCTTATACCACTTGATTAAGATGAGTAACTAAGTTGTATCTCTTCTCATTTATATTTATAAAAATACTTCGCAAGCCCTTTCATAACTTCTGTGCAATTCTTTCATTAGAAATTCATTGCGTTTTTTCATGTTAATTGAATATAAATTTCCAGTTTTACCCGAAGGTATATGTAAAAGGTCAGAATGCTTAATATACGAAATCCCTATTGAAAAATCCTTCTAGAAGGCTTTTATTTAATACTTATTACTAAATATGTTAAAGAATCGAGTTCTTGAATTTTGTGGATATATTTTTCCAGTGCATAAGCACTAATTCAAGCCACACACACATACACACACACACACACACACACACACACACAAACACACACAAACGCACACACGCATTTATACATACATACATATATATGTCTCTCTCTCTCTCTCTCTCTCTCTCTCTCTCTCTCTCTCTCTCTCTCTCTCTCTCTCTCTCTCTACAGCAAAGCCAACTCCCCAGCATCTCAAGCATAATTAAGAACCCTGGCAATTTATACCAACGACAAAACCCGAAATACGTACTTCCAACAAATTTACCCAGATAGCAAAACCAGCCTCTCAGCAATCTTAACATAATTAATAACACTGATAATTTATACCAATCAAATTACAGCAAACATTTTTTAGACCGAGTGAAGAGTAACATGCTGGAGAAACCCAAAGTAATTAATTTATCAAAGAAAACTCTCTCTGCAACAAAAATCAGTATACTAGCTAAATGATTGAAATTTACCCCAACCTCATGAAGATCTAACCAGAATGAAATTAAAGACAATATTTCAGAATTCTGCAGAAAACTACGACTCAGAAGCACTGACTACAACAACGAGGATGAATCACTGATTAAAAACAGAAGCAATTATCTCTCACCTAAAGGTTGGAATAAAACGCTAGATGACTTCTGTGACCATATCCAAAATTTCCTAAATACTTTCCATATGCCAAAAATTGATTCAAACCTCAACAATCTAGAATGGAAAAATCTAATTGAACTACAAAAGGACAAAGGCCTGACAATTAAAGAAGCAGAAAAAGGAAATGTTTCATTCCTGATGGACACAAAATACTACAAAAACCTAGTATTAGCCATGCTAGAAAACGATACCTTCTACGAAAATGTTGTAAACTATAAACAACAAAAAACAATGAAAAAAACCTTGCATCCTTAATTCATCTACATGGAAAAGGCCTGACAGAACAAGAAATAGATTATATCATGCACTTTAAATGCAAGCCTAGACTTTTTTACAGCCTACCTAAAATACATAAAAGCAAGATAGTTACTGAATCTTGCAAACAATCACCAGGCAAATACATAAATATCCTAGCGCCAGAAGATTTAAAGATAAGACCCATTATTAGCTGGCCCAGCCTGTGAAACCCACCGCCTAAGCAATTTTCTAGACATCCTACTGAAACCCTTGCTGAAATACATCAAAAGTTTCATTAGAGATGATCTAGATATGCTTGAGCACCTACCAAAAACAACTAATGAAGAGACATTATTGGTTTCCTTCGACGTTATTAATCTTTACACCAATATCTCACATGAATATGGAATAAAAGCAATGAAACTCTGGCTGGAAAAGTGCCTCGAAGAACTACCGGAACGCATAAACCAGGTTTTTATTATTGAAACATAAAATTTATATTTCAGAACAATTTACATTATTTACAATTGACGGATATTTGTCCTCATCTTGTTTGTTGCTAACACAACGTTTCGGCTGATATACCCTCCAGCCTTCATCAGGTGTGTTGGGGAAATTTCGAGCCTGGGTTCTCATTCCTAAGGTATTTTTCGATCTTCTTCTTCTTCTTCTTCTTCTTCTTCTTCTTCTTCTTCTTCTTCTTCTTCTTCTTCTTCTTCTTCTTCTTCTTCTTCTTATTATTATTATTATTATTATTATTATTATTATTATTATTATTATTATTATTATTATTATTATTATTGTTCAGTAGTTTTATTTTTATAACGTGCTTTCACTTCACTACCGAGCGCAGCTCTGTGTGCCTTGGGTATGTGCTGTGGCTTGCTGTGATGCTCTTATGGTTACTGTATTGAAAGTGTTTTGCGTAGGATGTTTGTAGTACCTAGTAGTGCTATTTTCTGTATGTTATATATATTTGTAAGTCCTGGTGTTTTTGTTATGTATTTGTCTGAATATTTTTTTATTATACCTAAGGAACCTACTATGATAGGAATTGTTTCTGCTTTTAGATTCCACATTCGAGTTACCTAATCCTAAAATCTAACTCTAATCCTAAAAACTAACCCTTCCCTTCGTATCGATACGTAGATGCATCGGGACCTCTGTATTTAAGTAACGCCGTGAAACTAAAGGTTTTTATGTGTTCTTGAATGGTTTACAAACATCTATGCTGCAATTGATTTTGTTTCAGCACACATTCACAGATCAAGTCACTTGCTGTGCAAGTAAATCTCCGTAAGATATATATTACCCAACCCCACCATTTCGAAGCTTGGGTTTAAAATAAATGGGGAAAATCCCCAGAAAGATTTTCCCCAGAAATTTCTTTATAATCGTAATCTATGCCGTTTGAGAGGGATTTGTAAAAACATTCATTAAAAGATATCCATCTTCCTGAAAGTTATGAGGGAAAAAAGTCAGATCGTGTGAATTTTCCGAAACTCCTCTCTCCACCCACTCGGAAAAATTCTTACCCATAAATCCCCATATACTCTAAAGGCACAACATCTAAGCGGTATTTGTAGAAAATTTTGTTAAAAAGTATCTATTTTTCTGGATGTTATGAAACAACAAAGTCGGGGGTGTATACATCTGTAGTAATGCCCTTTTATTTATACGATTTTTTTCATTTCATGTTTATTTCATTTATTGTTTGCAATGTTCTCTCTCACACACACGCACACTGCAAAGCTGGTGAATTGAAATCTCTATGTTGCTTTGAGGAGAAGGTAAAACTTGGCAAACTGTTTCCCTCTCTGTTGTTGGACTATCGTGATGTTTATTTTAAAAAGTGTATGACTGTCATGAAATAATGAAAGCAATATTTACTAAGCAAGAAAGAACTATTATACAAAGAAATAATTAGACGTAAAATATAAAAATTATTAGAATTGGGAATCAAATGTGAAAATATTATCAAGGGACTAGCAGAAAAACGCCCGGAGGGCGGTCTTTCTGCTAGTTTATCTAACTATGCTCTTAAAGAAACGTATTATGATGAAATCTGGCAGATCTCTAATATCGAAGATATACAAAAAATTCGATTGTTAAAGTGAAATTATTAAATAGATGAATCTTAATTATAGTACAGTTTTTTTCTCATCATTTATTAAATAAAGTAAAATAAACTTTGTATTTTGCTAAAAACTTCATTTACACAAATTCATTAAAAAAAATTCTCTCGTATTAAATATAACAGTGTTGTAGAAACATAACATTGTTGCATCGATGAACTTTAATTACAAATGAAAACGACAACATAGAATCACACATGACTGTGACTGATTTTCCAGCAATATTCTTAGAGGTTTGGCCATAATTTCTGAAATGGGGAGCCAAAATAACCTAAATCTCACTAAATTAACAACTACTAAGGAGTGTTGACACTGATATGAGAGTGTATGTGAATACACACTAACAGAAACACACGCATACACACACGCATTCCCATACCCACGTATACGCTCATATTCGGACGCGCGCAAGCACGCACACATACACACATATCAATATTATAAACATCAGGTCACGTGATAATCTTTTCGGCTTGTGAGAACGACTTCTGTCAAAAAATCAATTAACCAGTATAGCGAGAAAAACAATGGGGCATATAAAAATCTATCGAAATAAATAAGTGAGCGCTTCAAAGTTGGCAACAAATTTTGCTCTTTGATTAATTTCCTTATACGTTTCTGAAAACCCGTATGTAGACCAGCCATCACCGAAGCATTATCATATGCTTGCCCTCTACAATTTTGAATACCAATTCTGTCTTACCCTAAATTTTCCAAAATCATTGTCGAAATATTCTCGGCGGTTTTAACTGTTTTCATTGAAATCAACAATTGATTCCACAACCTCATCTTTATTTTCACCGATCATAACATAGCGTAAAATTGGATTTGTTTGATTCTTATAAGGAGGGATAGCAAATATCATGGAAAAGTACTTAGCTTCTTTTACTTGTTTGATTACTTTGCCTCTTACGTTCTTTCCTAAGATTCCTATAAACTCATTCTGAATAGTAGAAAACAGAAAGGAAATAGCAAATTTGTTTCCCAACTGAACTGTTCACGGTGCACTGGATCAAAATGTTGTCAGCAAATGAACTGGCTCTAAAAAATTTCCTCTCTTTTCCATTGCTTCAGTTTCAACATCAGTCTCAGTTCCCTTATAGTTCACTCCTTCTCGGTGTCCGCGTAAAACTAAATTCTGTTAAGCTAGAAATCTGATAAAATCAAAGTAGGTTGAAAGGAATTCTTTCCACTTTTTCACTTGGCATTCAACAGCTTCTTATTTTTTATTGCTTTTGCTGGTTTTTAACTAATTGTTGCCTCCACGAGCAATCCCAGTTCCAACTCCTTTTATTGTGTAAAATTCCGAATGTGAATTGCACTGGGTTCATTTTCAGACATTCTCGGATTCAGTTTCCACCAGAGTTTGAATCCAGGCTCAGAATTAAATCTTGTGTTACTTCTGTCTGAAAGCAATTTGCAATAAAAGCAGTAAAGAGCTTCATTGGAAGGTGAGTACGACATCTATGATTGCAAAATCCTTTCACCATTATGAAGAGTCTGAAAAATTTGTTACGCATTAGTCTTTTAGTATGACTCTTTGGTTGTGTAGTGGCGCGTGTGGCCGACATTGGCCGCCATCTTGGGAAGTGCCATTGCGCATGTGCAAGGGACTTGCCGTCAGCGGAAGTACCCGAGCATGCATGCGCAATGCAACAGGTGGAGAGAAAGCAATAGCGTTCGATCTCTTCTCTATCTAGCAGCTGTCGCGACAACACGTTCTTCCAGTGCTCTCTCAACTCGATACCGACATGTGGTCGAAGCTTCCTTAGTATTCTAGCGGCATGCCTGTTCACCCAGGAACGAAACGGCTCTACACCAACCTAGAATAAATTATTGATCTGTTGTTACCGTTATCCCTCGTGTTGTTGTATTTCTGGATTTCAATGATTAATATAAGAACTGGGGAGAGATGGCCGAGCCGTCATATCTCATCCAATTCTTATAGTTGAAACACCTTGGTGAATAACTTCACCAAAATCATAATCTGGATTTTGAACCATAGATACACCTTGAAGTACCAGAAAATTCCGTGTGTCATTGCTAATCTTAAATAATTTGTCTAATGCATTAAGTAAACGCAAAAGATCTGCCACCCATTATATAAGCTAAATATCACTGAATCTCTATGTTAAAATTTTTTATAGGTAGCGAAAATGTTTCTTTTATCAATTTATATGACAATGGTTGACTGACTACATACCCGAATATATACCATAGTTAAAGTTACTCTAAATCAAAAACTGAGTAGTGTCCCGATATTAAAAAGCATTTAAATTTCAGTACAGCCTATATAGGCTTATACA
>NC_142935.1:76237394-76247394 GCF_046866305.1 Octopus bimaculoides
CATACCTTATATTGCAGTGATGTAATTATATATCACAGAGCATTTAGTTCAGCTGTCATCCTTTTTCTCCAGGTATCTACGCTCCAAGAATTAAGTACTAGAAGAAATGACAAAATGATATTTATAAAATGTACTATCAAAAAAATTGAAGAATCGTGTCTAACAACTATTATCGTTTCTAAAAGCTGAAGAAGGAAACAGGGAATGTTTCTTTATACGTATATGTTCAGTATCTGATTATTGGTTGCATACATCATATTCAAATAACTTTCTGCTTGCTTGCTAAATAAATAAATAAATAAATAAATACTAAAAAGGTTTGAAAAGTAAACAAAAAAAACAAACATCTTATTTATTTGCTGAGAAATCATTGAAAAAACACGGTCATTTTATTGTCAGTGATTTCTTAAGACTAAAACGGACGCCGAAAGAACCACTCGAAAATTAAAAATAGCACCTATGTTTTGTGACAATGACGTATGTTATATTTTGATAGGTTTCCCGAGCATTCTAACGTAGTTTTTTTTTTCTCTATCTTTAGCATATTTAGTGCGGACACGGCGAAGAGATATGAGAGTTTCGACAAGATACCCTTTTTATAGTGACATTAGTGATAGTAACCGAATACACAAACAACAGAACGCTCGAGAACTCAACCCTTCTGTATATCACAACCGAAGTTATTTGTTTCATTTATTAGACTGAGCCGGGAAATGGTACATATCTTGGTACAGATATAATGCAATTCCATTTGTAAAATAAGAATCATCAGCAAATTGTATGGTTCTTGCTTAATGTTTATTCTTATTTCGAAAAAGAAATGTGTTTGCCATTTTATTATCATTATTATTATTATTATTATTATTATTATTATTATTATTATTATTATTATTATTATGAAAGGTGTCGTCTTATCTAATTTAGGAACACTGACTTCGTAAAGTTTTTCCAAAAACGCATTTTCAAATTTTAGTAATGCAGTCAAATAGAGTGCACATATTAAAAGAAAAGTTGCAATTTATATAACAGTACAGCTAATATAGACATTTTAGCTGTTGTATAGGGAGGTTCACTTCTTTTCACCTATATTTTGGTACTACGTTAGGGTTTATGAAAATTAACTATATTTTGTAAAAATGAATTAAATATTAACCTAATATATTATACAGATTGTTGTTCTCGCATTATTCAATCACATAAAAAAACCTAGTGGAACACATCAAATAATATTGAAACGATAATATTGAAACGAGACGCATAATAGTAAACAGTGCTATACATGCGAAAAATACCAATAGCTTCATCACCTGAAGACAAGAATGTGCATAAAAACAGGCTTCCCTTTACAAAGCAGCTTTCTCGTCCTAGATTGTTCAATATAATCATTTCTGTTCTGTTATCATATTGGGCACAGGCAATGGTCTGCCATCATATATATATTCTACCTTCCCTGATATTTTCCCCATAGCTTTTGTCTTGGTAGAAACGCTTTCTTTACTCTTCTCTAGCCAGGGCAATAGTTTGAATGGCTGTGGGTGGAATATTTTTTCAATACTCATGTAACATCCTTGTATGTATGTATGTATGTATGTATGTATGTATGTATGTATGTATGTATGTATGTATGTATGTATGTATGTTTCTTCGAGATTTATTTTAAGTTGTAACTTTTTCAGAATTCAAGGTGGTCACCAACAAAGTGATGAGGCTTTTCTTTTTGTTCAAATTAAAACAACCCCTGCATTTGTGGTTACATGTATTGGTTGATGTATGCATCATATGTGTGCATGTGGATAAACTTGTACTCGTGGGAGTGTGTGTCACGATAAAACACAAGTATCTATGTTTCATTAATGTTTAAGTATGCTCATATCTCATATGTATATGTGATTGTGTGCATTTGCTCACCAAAGAAGCTCAAATAGAAAATCCCTGAAATGTTTCACAAACTTTCACTGTACCTTTAATCGATTGTATCCGAAGACGCGAATCAGCCGGCTGTTCTTTGGGGTGGGGGGATCCCAAGCATTTCTAGGTTTCTATGCAGATGTTGTTAGGTAAGCCAGTGCATGTATGATAATACGAACAAATAAAAATCTATGACCTGGATATAAGAACAGTAGGTTTCTCGTTAGTTCTCCGTAAGTTTTCCCTTTTGTCAAGTTTTAAAGTGACATTCACATTCGCTGTGTTGCTGATCTCCACCACGGGTCACAACGTTTACTCCATCTCCCGTATAACTATAGCTGGCATGTTGTGCTTCCACTGGTTTTGGAACGTTCTACCCGTATTTAATTTTAGAGGTGTTCGTAATGTCTTTTGTTCTGATAAGCCCTTGATATAGCCTTCAAGACGGGAAAGTAATATTTTGTGGGCATTTTTGAGAAGATTCTGACGTTATGAATATCTTCCACATTGGTATGGCACAACTGACACTTCCTATCACAGCATAGAGACATCGCCATCTGTTTCGTTTATCAGGTATTTAATAGTTATCCCCTGTTCTTGAATAGCATAAACTTAGCATTCTAGGTGATACAAACACGCGCGTGCGAGCACACACAAACACACACACACACACACGCGCGCGCGCGCGCGCGCATTCATGTATGCATATACAGTAATCCCTCGACTATCGCGGGTGTTACGTTCTAAAACCCACCGCGATATGTGAAAATCCGCGAAGTAGAAACAATACTTCTTTTTTTTATTTCAGTCATTTGATTGCGGCTATGCTGGAGCACCGCCTTTAGTCGAAGAAGTCGACCCCAGGACTTATTCTTTGTAAGCCTAGTACTTATTCTATCCTTCACTTTTGCCGAACCGCTAAGTTACAGAGACGTAAACACACCACCATCGGTGTGACAAACAGGGTGGGTGGGTGGTCGGAGGGACAAACACAGACAAATACATACATACATATATGTATATATATGTGTATATATATATATATATGTGTGTGTGTGTGTGTGTGTGTGTGTGTGTGTGTGTGTGTGTGTGTGTGTGTGCCTGCCTGTATGTTTGTATGTATGTACTGGAAGGAAAAAGAGTTACCCCTTCACCAGATCTTTACATTTTGTGGAATTGTTGTTGCCTCCAATTTTTTCACAATCCAGTGAAATTTCAAACTTTTTCTCTAAAGTTTTAAATAAACCCGTAAGAACCTCCTTTCATTAATTTTCTCATAGATACATTAAAGATTGCTGCCTTCAATTTCTCTCGACTTGGAACAAGAAATTCCTCAAACAGTAATTTGAAAGGGTAACCTACCTTATCCAAACTTCAGTAATTTGCGTCAATCGATTTCATGGAACGTAATTCGATATGAAGTACCAGGAGCAAGATATTTTCTAATTATACCAGGAGGATGTTTCTGATGTACTTCCCAATACAGAAATCTCTTCTTTCCAGCCATTCTTTTCTTACCCAGTCATTTCATGTAGCTCAACTGTGTCATAAACACACACAGAAAAAAAAAGAAAGAAAATTAGTATAACCGCTTTCTTGATGAAGCAGTATGGAAATCATTTTCAACTTACCACATAACATCTAATTACGTTTGACGTATTTGTGCTTTCCAGTACGACTTTCATCGATTCATACCTTAGATTAAGATGTGCAGAATGGCCAATCAGTACAGTAACTAACATGCCGTATGTCTTTAAATAGTCGTATATATTTAGCTGTCTTGAATTGGAACTAGTTAGAGTTATACATACATACATACATACATACATACATACATACATGCATGCATGCATGCATGCGTGCGTGCATGCGTGCGTGCATGCGTGCGTGCATGCGTGCGTGCGTACGTACATACATACATACATACATACATACATACATACATACATACATACATACATACATACATACATACGGGCTGCTTGATGAAATCCGAGCCATTGATGTGAAAGCCCGAAAACTACTAACAAGCACACATAATCTCCGCATAAACAGTGACGGAAACCGCCTCTACTTAAAACGAAAACAAGGCAGCAGAAGCTCAACTTCAATCCAAAATGCCTTTGAATGTCGCACCATATGCCGTCGGCAACATCTTCTAAACACCAACTGTCGAAATGCGTCCCTTAACCAAGTTTGCATACATGAGGCTGATAACATCATAAGACGTGGAAGGCAGCTCGTTGAGCAACACTCTTTGTCTGATAACCTAGAATACATGCCCAAGGAAGTCGCACGACTACCGCAACCTATCACGAGATGAAAGGATGAAATTATATGAGCAAAAGACTATGCCTGGATATGTCAGTAGAAAGCTCCGTGATGGTAGTAACATCGATCATCAAAGCAGTTTATCGTAGACCAATAGCCGGATTACTAACTCCTACTTTGAAGGTTATGCGTTTGCAATCTAGGAACAGGAAATATCAACCAAGTACCTGATGCGCAAAAGGGATAGAGTTGAAGGAAAAGCCGTAAAATGTGACAACAGATGCAGACTTTGTGGAGTTAATACCGAAGATATCACCCACATCATAAGCAGTTGTGCGAAAATATAATCACGGTGTTATCTACCGATGAGACATGATGTTGTAGCTAGGACACTCTATAATGAAATCTGTCGGAAGGCTAATCCCGAAGACAAAGAAATAAGAGCACATAATAGCCACTCATAATAAAAGGAATACTAGTGGAATGTACCAGTGAAGCCCCCAATAAAATGTTAGCACAACAGACCTGATATAATCATAAGGGATTAAGAACAGAAACTGTGCACAGTTGTGGAAATTAGTTGCCCAGTGGATGTTAACATAAAGCTGAAGATCAGTGAAAAAGAGAAAACCTATGTTGAACTATTCAGAAATCTATAGTTACTCTATCCAGATTACAAGTTCATGCTTATACCTGTTATTATTGGGGCCCTGGGATATGTAACAGACTGCCTAAATACCAATCTTGAGAAACTAGGCTTCTTAAAACCAGAAAGGAAAAAGCTAATTTGAAGACTACAGATCTTATCCATCACTAGAACTGTAAAAATCTGTAAAACTTTCCAGAAGCTTATCATTTAAATATATATCAGCATGTCTAGATATGCAATTATATACATGAGAATACATACATAAAACATACAAATCTGCACATACATGCATACATACTTACATACAAAAATACCCTGTTGTTGATGTTGAAATTCCAATGAAGGAACCTTGCGTCTAGGTTAGAAACCGGTTCTTTCTCTATTGGCAAGAAATCTTGATACAAACTGAATAATGACATACATATGGAGCCTTTTATTCATACATACATGTATACATACATAATACATACATACATACATACATGCATACATACATACATACACACGAGCTGTGTCTTCGCGCAATAGTGAGCGGTTTGAATTATGTAAAGAAAGTGCACACACATACACATATCAAATAGACCAAAGCAAAAAGCAAAACATTTGAAAATACAGTCATGTTATACACATGTGTGTATAACATACATACATATATACATACATACATACATACATACATACAAAAATACCCTGTTGTTGATGCTGAAATTCCAATGAAGGAGCCTTGCATCTAGGTTAGAAACCGGTTCTTTATCTATTGGCAAGCAATCTTGAAATAAAGTGAATAATGACATACATACATATGAAGCTTTTTATTCACGATTGTAGTAATTGTCGACTGAAACTTGAATTTAGCATGCAGAGAGTTACTACAAACAACATGGCTGGACTC
This sequence comes from Octopus bimaculoides, assembly GCF_046866305.1. Taxonomy (NCBI): domain Eukaryota; kingdom Metazoa; phylum Mollusca; class Cephalopoda; order Octopoda; family Octopodidae; genus Octopus; species Octopus bimaculoides. The sequence goes on from NC_142935.1 coordinate 76,243,115, forward strand.
AACATCAACAATAACATAATCGAGGAACAGAACGAAAACAAATTCTTTCTAGCTGTAGCTATAGAAGAAACCGTAAATACAGAATTCATTTCTCTTGGAGTTATGAATTGATTACTGATCTATTTAACTGCTACAAAAAAGCGAAACAAAACTCTGCTGTTGGTTATGTGAATCGATCGAAATCATATTGGGACGATCTGCATCCAGAAATAAATCATTTTACTGCGAAGCAACTACGCCAAATAGCGACATTTGTAGAACATAGGAAGAAGGTTAGTAACTGTAACTTTATTAAAAAACCGAAAATTTACCTTCTTCACAATTCTATAAGCAAAAACGAAAACGTGAAGACGTAAGACTACCACGTGGTTTCGCAGATAGCGATGTTCAAACAGATTCCATAGTGCCTGCCAGCCAAACTACATTACTGGCTAAAGTAACTGACCACTGTCCCCTACTACGACTATGGTAAATAGCATGCACAACCACAACGATTATTGCAGTAGTAGTAGTAGTAGTAGTAGTAGTAGTAGTAGTAGTAGTAGTAATAGTAGTAGTAGTAGTAGTAGTAGTAGTCAGGATTATACACCGGTGAAATGTGCCCTTATTGAAATTTTCCGAGAAGAAATAATTTTGGCTTTGAAGTACTCTCTTGAGGAGAGAGTATTCTCTACCAAAGTAAGTAAAAAAAACAAAAAACATCAGTTAACGGTATTAAAAGCTGTTAACAAAATTGGTGACGAGTATTTACAGCAGTGTGATGAACCCACATTCTGACAGATTAACGCCTGCCTATACGTTCTGGCTACTCCTGCAAAGCAGTACATGAATGACATTCAAAAAGTAAAGAAAACTGAAACAACAAAGAAGGTACCAACATAGGTTTTGAAGACAGAGAAAAAGATAACTGGTTTACGGAAGACCATCAGTCGTGTGAAGATTCTTATTGCGTGCAAACAAGCAAATTACTATACGTCCCACCAACAGAAAGTAAAAAAGGAGTTAAAAATGATGTTTGGAGACAGTAAAAAGAAGACACTCACTTGCAAACTGATTAGCCTCAAGTCAGGACCAAAAGCTGTCAGTGAGAAACTCCGACATCAGAAGAGAATAACCGAGAGAAAAACAATAAACAAAAAATTTAACCGGAACCAGGCAGCTGTATACAAAGACATGAGAAGAGGAGCAGTGAACATCACAGAAACTCCTGTTATATATACAGCATTGATGGTGATACTCTTTCAACTGTAATCCAGTAACTTCAGGATGGAAAAGCACCCGGCAGAGACTTGATTGTTGGATATTGGTACAAGAAGCTAACCTTCTACCGACCATATCTTATCAATCTGTTCCAACAAACTCTCAATGAGAACAATAGCATATCACACTGGTTAGCTCCGGCAGAGACAAAATTGACCCCAAAATGTAGAACCACCGACATGGCAAAAAACTACCGGCCAATTACATGCCAGAACTTAATGTATAAGATAGATACAACATGCTTAAACCCTTCCTCCAGGACCATTGTGAAACCGATAACATCATCACAGCAGAACAATGCAGCTGGGAAGAAAGGAGTCTGGGGATGTGCCGATCAATTAATCAACAAAACTGTGATGTCAGAAGTGCGAGAGCATAGGAGGAACCTGGTTTCAATGTGGCTAGACTACAAGAAAGCCTTTGACTCTCTTCCCCAGTCATGGATGATAGAAGACCTTCAATTTGCTAAAGTTCCAATGAGCATAGTCAAGGCCATAGCTGACCTGACTTCATCGTGAGTCACCATCTTGAAATTAAACAAAAAGAGTGACTGTATTATTACTGATAGAATGCAGTATCGCAAAGCATATTCCAAGAGGACAGCCTCTCTGTGATGTTGCTTATACTTTCTGTAAAGCCCTTGTCATTCATGTTAAGGAAGTCTGGTTCAGAAGGAAACAGAAATACCAAAATTACACAGTTTCTTTGTGGATGACTTGAAACTTTATGCAAAGAATATGCACGAGAAGAAAAATAGTCTTGACCTATAAACAACATTCTCAAAGGATGTAGAGTTGGAGTTTGGTGAGGATAAATGTTATTATATGGTTGTAAAAAGGGGGAAAACTGTAAACCAGACTAGCAACATCCCCCTCAATGACTTGACTGTTTCCTCTATATCTGACGAGGAATGTTACAGGTATCTAGGGGTGGATGAAAACATATGTTACAATGGCACCTGTAACAAAACATGTGTCACTAAAGAACATTACAGCCGAATAAAAAAAATTTGAACAACCTCAGAACTTTATATTGAATAAAACAGTGGCCACAATGTGTTTGCAGTGTCAGTAGTCATACCAACATTTGGGCTGCTTGACTGGACGCTTGATGAAATCCGAGCCATTGATATGAAAATCCGAAAAATACTAACAAGCACACATAATTTCCACATAAACAGTGACGGAGACCGCCTCTACCTAAAACGAAAACAAGGCAGCAGACATCGATCCAAAATGCCTTTGAATATCGCATCATATCCTTTCGGCAACATCTTTTAACCACCAAGCGTCGAAGTGCATACATGAGGCTGATAACATCATAAGACTTGGAAGGCAGCTCCTTGAGCAACATTCCTTACCTAACAACCCTAACCCTAACCTAGAATACATGCCCAAAGAAATCACACGACTCTACCGCAACCTATCATCAGATGAAAGGAGGAGCATATATGAGTAAAAGACTATGCATGGATATGTCAGTAGAAAGCTCCGAGATGATAGTAACATTGATCATCAAAGCAGTCTATCATGGACCAATAACCAGATTACTACCTCCCACTTTGAAGGTTATACATTTACAATCCAGGAACAGGAAATATCAACCAAATACCTGATGCACAAAATGGATAGAGATGCAGAAAAAGCAGTAAAAGGTGACAACCGATGCAGACATTGTGGAGTTAACACTGAAGATATCATCCACATCATAAGGAGTTGTCCGGAAACGTAATCACGGTGTTATCTGCCGATGAGACATGGTGTTATAGCTAGGTTACTCTATAATGAAATCCGTCGGAAGGATGGTTTATACACATCAAACTATCTAAATTTTAAAATTTACAACTGAGAAGATGCTTTGGCAGGGTCACAGAATTGTGATAGATTCATTCAGAAAACAGGTGATTTCCATCTTTAGTTCTAAAAATTTCTATCGATACTAACCTAATTAGGACTAACTTTTTAGATGTTTCTTTTGACATTAAAATTAATTTCTATAAATCCTTCCATAAGCCCAACGAAAATCTAAGATATATTAATAAACACTCTTGCCACCCACTATCATATTTAAGAACTTAATTCCGAACATTATTCGTAGAATCACAAATCTTTCTTCGTGTAAAGAAATATTTGAAAACGCATCCCCGTATTAAGATAAGGCTTTACCGGATAGAAGCTTTATTGATAGAATATTTTATACCCTCTACCTCCTCAACCATTTAGTCATAAGTTTAGGTTCCACAATATTTTATAGTTCACCCACCCTTTTCCCTAAATGTTAGGCCAAATATATGTAAAAGATTTTTAGTCTTATTAGATAATCAGTTTTCCCACTGATATAGGAAAATATTTAATAGGCACACAATTAAAATTACATACTCATGGTCCCCTAATGTAAAGGCCTATAACAATAAGCAACCGATAACTTGGACAGGACTTGGATGCATATACAGAGATAAATCTAAATGATCTCTATGGCTGGCATGCTCTGTTTTTTTAAAAAAATTTTATAAAGCACAGGTATCGGTAAACTATGGCAGCGGCCAGACGAGGACGTTTACTTGAGCCGAGTAACAAAACCCACCCCCAGAGGGATGTCCACATTAATGGGTATGTCCTTATGGGACCATAATTTCCACTCGAACTTAATTACAGTGCGACGGGCCGTTAGAATTATATGAACCTGTTTCTGAATGAGATCTAAGTTCTTAAGAGTGAAAATGATGGCATTGTTAAGAAGAATGGGTGATACGTTAGAATAGTATTGACCAATGATCACTTAAATAAATGTGTTGCTTATAATTCCTTCGCTAAAGTGTTTCGATAATTTATCTTTGTTAGCTGTCTAGAATTTTTACTCAGCTTAATAACTATAAGTTTTATTTGTCCTCCTCCTATCTCCCCGATATCAAAGTCTAAAGAATTTTATTGCCCCGCTTAAGATTCTCTTATCCCTAATCTCTTTAGTCCTCCCTACCTCCTCTACTTCTCTACCGAGCATCCTTCTCCTTCGACTTGAGG